>NW_026558719.1:0-128495 GCF_026930045.1 Uloborus diversus
CAATCTAAATAGTTCCTTCGAAATTCCATTAATTAGGTTCAACAAGCATAACGCAAAATTGATTTTTGCATTTCGCGTCGATAAAAAAAAAAAAAAAAAACTAAGAGAAACGTGTTTTACTGCTATGAGAGGCTCAATTGCACTCAATGAACTGATATTCGACAAGAAATAAAATTCCAAGCTTAATAGTTCCTACGAAATTCCATTAATTAGGTTCAACAAGAACAACGCAAAATGGATTTTTACATTTCGCTTCCATTAAAAAAACTAAAAGAAACTTGTTTTACTGCTATGAGAAGCTCAATTGCACTAAATGAACACTCATTCGTCAAGAAATAAAATTCCAATCTTAATAGTTCCTTCGAAATTCCATTAATTAGGTTCAACAAGTATAACGCAAAATTGATTTTTGCATTTCGCGTCGATAAAAAAAAAACTAAGAGAAACGTGTTTTACTGCTATGAGAGGCTCAATTGCACTCAATGAACTAATATTCGACAAGAAATAAAATTCCAATCTTAATATTTCCTTCGAAATTCCATTAACTAGGTTAACAGCAAAACGCATAATGGATTTTTTACATTTCGCTTCCATTAAAAAAACTAAGAGAAACTTGCTTTACTGCTATGAGAAGCTCAATTGCACTAAATGAACACTTATTCGTCAAGAAAAAAAATGCCAAGCTTAATAGTTCCTTCGAAATTCCATTAATTATGTTCAAGAAGCATAACGCAAAATGGATTTCTGCATTTCGCGTCGATAAAAAAAACTAAGAGAAACGTGTTTTACTGCTATGAGAGGCTCAATTGCACTCAATGAACTGATATTCGTCAAGAAATAAAATTTCAAGCTTAATAGTTCCTTCGAAATTCCATTACTTAGGTTCAACAAGCATAACGCATAATGGATTTTTACATTTCGCGTCGATAAAAAAAACGAAGAGAAACGTGTTTTACTGCTATGAGAGGCTCAATTTCAGTAAATGAACACATATTCGTCAAGAAATAAAATTCCAAGCTTAATAGTTCCTTCGAAATTCCACTAATTAAGTTCAACAAGCATAACGCAAAATAGATTTTTGCATTTCGCCTCGATAAAAAATCTAAGAGAAATTTGTTTTTCTGCTATGAGAAGCTCAATTGCACTAAATGAACACTTATTCGTCAAGAAATGAAATTCCAAGCAGAATAGTTCCTTCGAAATTCCATTAATTAGGTTCAACAACCATAATGCAAAATGGATTTTGACATTTCGCTTCCATAAAAAAAACTAAAAGAAACGTGCTTTACTGATATGAGAAGCTCAATTGCATTAAATGAACTGATATTCGACAAGAAATAAAATTCCAAGCTTAATAGTTCCTTCGAAATTCCATTGATTGGGTTCAACAAGCATAACGCAAAATGGATTTTTGCATTTCGCTTCCATTAAAAAAACTAAAAGAAACGTGCTTTACTGCTATGAGAAGCTTAATTGCACTAAATGAAGTCATATTCGTCAAGAAGCTAAATACCAAGCTGAATAGTTCCTTCGAAATTCCACTAATTACGTTCAACAAGCACAATGCAAAATGGATTTTTACATTTCGCGTCGATAAAAAAAATATCCTAAGAGAAACGTGCTTTACTGTTATGAGAGGCTCAATTGCACTAAATGAACTCATATTCGTCAAGAAATAAAATTCCAAGCTTAATAGTTCCTTCGAAATTCCATTAATTAGGTTCAACAAGCACAACGCAAAATGGATTTTTACATTTCGCTTCCATTAAAAAAACTAAGAGAAACTTGTTTTACTGCTATGAGAAGCTCAATTGCACTAAATGAACACTTATTCGTCAAGAAATAAAATTCCAATCTTAATAGTTCCTTCGAAATTCCACTAATTACGTTCAACAAGCACAACGCAAAATGGATTTTTGCATTTTGCGTCGATAAAAAAAACTAAGAGAAACGTGTTTTACTGCTATGAGAAGCTCAATTGCACTAAATGAACTCATATTCGTCAAGAAATAAAACTCCAAGCTGAATAGTTCCTTCGAAATTCCATTAATTAGGTTCAACAACCATAATGCAAAATGGATTTTGACATTTCGCTTCCATAAAAAAAAAAACTAAAAGAAACGTGCTTTACTGCTATCAGAAGCTCAATTGCACTAAATGAACATATATTCGTCAAGAAATAAAATTCCAAGCTGAATAGTTCCTTCGAAATTCCATTAATTAGGTTCAACAAGCATAACGCAAAATGGATCTTTGCATTTCGCGTCGATAAAACAAAAACTAAGAGAAACGTGTCTTACTGCTATGAGAGGCTCAATTGCACTCAATGAACTGATATTCGACAAGAAATAAAAATCCGAGCTTAATAGTTCTTACGAAATTCCATTAATTAGGTTCAACAAGCATAACGCAAAATGGATTTTTGCATTTCGCGTCGATAAAAAAAAAACTAAGAGAAACGTGTTTTACTGCTATGAGAGGCTCAATTGCACTCAATGAACTGATATTCGACAAGAAATAAAATTCCAAGCTTAATAGTTAATTCGAAATTCCATTAATTAGGTTCAACAAGCATAACGCAAAATGGATTTTTGCATTTCGCGTCGATAAAAAAAAAAAAAAAAAAAAAAACTAAGAAAAACGTGTTTTACTGCTATGAGAGGCTCAATTTCAGTAAATGAACACATATTCGTCAAGAAATAAAATTCCAAGCTGAATAGTTAATTAAAAATTCCATTAGTTATGTTCAACAAGCATAACGCAAAATGGATTTTTGCATTTCGCGTCGATAAAAAACCTAAGAGAAACGTGCTTTAATGTTATGAGAGGATCAATTGCACTAAATGAACACTTATTCGTCAAGAAATAAAATTCCAGCGTAATAGTTCCTTCGAAACTCCATTAATTAGGTTCAACAAGCATAACGCATTATGAATTTTTACATTTAGCGTCGATAAAAAAATAACCTAAGAGAAACGTGCTTTACTGTTATGAGAGGCTCAATTTCAGTAAATGAAGACATATTCGTCAAGAAATAAAATTCCAAGCTTAATAGTTCCTTCGAAATTCCATTAATTAGGTTCAACAAGCATAACGCAAAATGGATTTTTGCATTTCGCGTCGATAAAAACTAAGAGAAACGTGTTTTACTGCTATGAGAGGCTCAATTGCACTAAATGAACTTAAATTCGTCAAGAAAAAACTTCCAATCTTAATAGTTCCTTCGAAATTCCATTAATTATGTTCAAGAAGCATAACGCAAAATGGATTTTTGCATTTCGCGTCGATAAAAAAAAACTAAGAGAAACTTGTTTTACTGCTATGAGAGGCTCAATTGCACTAAATGAACTGATATTCGACAAGAAATAAAATTCCAAGCTTAATAGTTCCTTCGAAATTCCATTAATTGGGTTCAACAAGCATAACGCAAAATGGATTTTTGCATTTCGCTTCCATTAAAAAAACTAAAAGAAACGTGCTTTACTGCTATGAGAAGCTCAATTGCACTAAATGAACTCATATTCGTCAAGAAATAAAATTCCAAGCTTAATAGTTCCTTCGAAATTTCATTAATTAGGTTCAACAAGCATAACGCAAAATGGATTTTTTTATTTCGCCTCGATAAAAAACCTAAGTGAAACTTGTTTTACTGCTATGAGAAGCTCAGTTGCACTAAATGAACTCATATTCGTCAAGAAATAAAATTCCAAGCTTAATAGTTCCTTCGAAATTTCATTAATTAGGTTCAACAAGCATAACGCAAAATGGATTTTTTTATTTCGCCTCGATAAAAAACCTAAGTGAAACTTGTTTTACTGCTATGAGAAGCTCAGTTGCACTAAATGAACTCATATTCGTCAAGAAATGAAATTCCAAGCAGAATAGTTCCTTCGAAATTCCTCTAATTAGGTTCAACAACCATAATGCAAAATGGATTTTGACATTTCATATCCATAAAAAACTAAAACAAACGTGCTTTACTGCTATGAGAAGCTCAATTGCACTAAATGAACACATATTCGTCAAGAAATAAAATACCAAGCTGAATAGTTCCTTCGAAATTCCACTAATTACGTTCAACAAGCACAACGCAAAATGGATTTTTACATTTCGCGTCGATAAAAAAAAATATCCTAAGAGAAACGTGCTTTACTGTTATGAGAGGCTCAATTGCACTAAATGAACTCATATTCGTCAAGAAATAAAATTCCAAGCTTAATAGTTCCTTCGAAATTCCATTAATTAGGTTCAACAAGCATAACGCAAAATTGATTTTTGCATTTCGCGTCGATAAAAACTAAGAGAAACGTGTTTTACTGCTATGAGAGGCTCAATTGCACTCAATGAACTGATATTCGACAAGAAATAAAACTCCAATCTTAATAGTTCCTTCGAAATTCCATTAACTAGGTTCAACAGCAAAACGCAAAATGGATTTTTTACATTTCGCGTCGATAAAAAAAAACTAAGAGAAACGTGTTTTACTGCTATGAGAGGCTCAATTGCACTCAATGAACTGATATTCGACAAGAAATAAAATTCCAAGCTTAATAGTTCTTACGAAATTCCATTAATTAGGTTCAACAAGCATAACGCAAAATGGATTTTTGCATTTCGCGTCGATAAAAAAAAACTAAGAGAAACGTGTTTTACTGCTATGAGAGGCTCAATTGCACTCAATGAACTGATATTCGACAAGAAATAAAATTTCAAGCTTAATACTTCCTTCGAAATTCCATTAACTAGGTTCAACAGCAAAACGCGAAATGGATTTTTTACATTTCGCGTCGATAAAAAAACTAAGAGAAACGTGTTTTACTGCTATGAGAGGCTCAATTTCAGTAAATGAACACATATTCGTCAAGAAATAAAATTCCAAGCTGAATAGTTAATTAAAAATTCCATTAGTTATGTTCAACAAGCATAACGCAAAATGGATTTTTGCATTTCGCGTCGATAAAAAACCTAAGAGAAACTTGTTTTACTGCTATGAGAAGCTCAATTGCACTAAATGAACACTTATTCGTCAAGAAATGAAATTCCAAGCTTAATACTTCCTTCGAAATTCCATTAACTAGGTTCAACAGCAAAACGCGAAATGGATTTTTTACATTTCGCGTCGATAAAAAAACTAAGAGAAACGTGTTTTACTGCTATGAGAGGCTCAATTGCACTAAATGAACTAATATTCGTCAAGAAAAAAACTTCCAATCTTAATAGTTCCTTCGAAATTCCATTAATTATGTTCAAGAAGCATAACGTAAAATGGATTTTTGCATTTCGCGTCGATAAAAAAAACTAAGAGAAACTTGTTTTACTGCTATGAGAGGCTCAATTGCACTGAATGAACTGATATTCGTCAAGAAATAAAATTTCAAGCTTAATAGTTCCTTCGAAATTCCATTACTTAGGTTCAACAAGCATAACGCATAATGGATTTTTACATTTCGCGTCGATAAAAAAAACGAAGAGAAACGTGTTTTACTGCTATGAGCGGCTCAATTTCAGTAAATGAACACATATTCGTCAAGAAATAAAATTCCAAGCAGAATAGTTCCTTCGAAATTCCATTAATTAGGTTCAACAAGCACAACGCAAAATGGATTTTTACATTTCGCTTCCATTAAAAAGACTAAAAGAAACGTGCTTTACTGCTATGAGAAGCTCAATTGCACTAAATGAACTCATATTCGTCAAGAAATAAAATTCCAAGCTTAATAGTTCCTTCGAAATTCCACTAATTAGATTCAACAAGCATTCCGCAAAATGGATTTTTGCATTTCGCCTCGATAAAAAACCTAAGAGAAACTTGTTTTACTGCTATGAGAAGCTCAATTGCACTAAATGAACACTTATTCGTCAAGAAATGAAATTCCAAGCAGAATAGTTCCTTCGAAATTCCATTAATTAGGTTCAACAACCATAATGCAAAATGGATTTTGACATTTCGCTCCCATAAAAAAAAAACTAAAAGAAACGTGCTTTACTGCTATGAGAGGCTCAATTGCATTAAATGAACTGATATTCGACAAGAAATAAAATTCCAAGCTTAATAGTTCCTTCGAAATTCCATTAATTGTGTTCAACAAGCATAACGCAAAATGGATTTTTGCATTTCGCTTCCATTAAAAAAACTAAAAGAAACGTGCTTTACTGCTATGAGAGGCTCAATTGCACTAAATGAACTCATATTCCTGAAGAAATGAAATTCCAAGCTTAATAGTTCCTTCGAAATTCCATTAATTAGGTTCAATAAGCATAACGCAAAATGGATTTTCGCATTTCGCTTCCATTAAAAAAACTAAAAGAAACGTGCTTTACTGCTATGAGAAGCTCAATTGCACTAAATGAACTCATATTCGTAAAGAAATAAAATTCCAAGCTTAATAGTTCCTTCGAAATTTAATTAATTAGGTTCAACAAGCATAACGCAAAATGGATTTTTTTATTTCGCCTCGATAAAAAACCTAAGTGAAACTTGTTTTACTGCTATGAGAAGCTCAGTTGCACTAAATGAACTCATATTCGTCAAGAAATTAAATACCAAGCTGAATAGTTCCTTCGAAATTCCATTAATTAGGTTCAACAAGCATAACGCAAAATTGATTTTTGCATTTCGCATCGATAAAAAACCTAAGAGAAACTTGTTTTACTGCTATGAGAAGCTCAATTGCACTAAATGAACTCATATTCGTCAAGAAATAAAATTCCAATCTTAATAGTTCCTTCGAAATTCCATTAATTAGGTTCAACAAGCATAACGCAAAATTAATTTTTGCATTTCACGTCGATAAAAAAAACTAAGAGAAACTTGTTTTACTGCTATGAGAGGCTCAATTGCACTGAATGAACTGATATTCGTCAAGAAATAAAATTTCAAGCTTAATAGTTCCTTCGAAATTCCATTACTTAGGTTCAACAAGCATAACGCATAATGGATTTTTACATTTCGCGTCGATAAAAAAAACGAAGAGAAACGTGTTTTACTGCTATGAGCGGCTCAATTTCAGTAAATGAACACATATTCGTCAAGAAATAAAATTCCAAGCAGAATAGTTCCTTCGAAATTCCATTAATTAGGTTCAACAAGCACAACGCAAAATGGATTTTTACATTTCGCTTCCATTAAAAAGACTAAAAGAAACGTGCTTTACTGCTATGAGAAGCTCAATTGCACTAAATGAACTCATATTCGTCAAGAAATAAAATTCCAAGCTTAATAGTTCCTTCGAAATTCCACTAATTAGATTCAACAAGCATTCCGCAAAATGGATTTTTGCATTTCGCCTCGATAAAAAACCTAAGAGAAACTTGTTTTACTGCTATGAGAAGCTCAATTGCACTAAATGAACACTTATTCGTCAAGAAATGAAATTCCAAGCAGAATAGTTCCTTCGAAATTCCATTAATTAGGTTCAACAACCATAATGCAAAATGGATTTTGACATTTCGCTCCCATAAAAAAAAAACTAAAAGAAACGTGCTTTACTGCTATGAGAGGCTCAATTGCATTAAATGAACTGATATTCGACAAGAAATAAAATTCCAAGCTTAATAGTTCCTTCGAAATTCCATTAATTGTGTTCAACAAGCATAACGCAAAATGGATTTTTGCATTTCGCTTCCATTAAAAAAACTAAAAGAAACGTGCTTTACTGCTATGAGAGGCTCAATTGCACTAAATGAACTCATATTCCTGAAGAAATGAAATTCCAAGCTTAATAGTTCCTTCGAAATTCCATTAATTAGGTTCAATAAGCATAACGCAAAATGGATTTTCGCATTTCGCTTCCATTAAAAAAACTAAAAGAAACGTGCTTTACTGCTATGAGAAGCTCAATTGCACTAAATGAACTCATATTCGTAAAGAAATAAAATTCCAAGCTTAATAGTTCCTTCGAAATTTAATTAATTAGGTTCAACAAGCATAACGCAAAATGGATTTTTTTATTTCGCCTCGATAAAAAACCTAAGTGAAACTTGTTTTACTGCTATGAGAAGCTCAGTTGCACTAAATGAACTCATATTCGTCAAGAAATTAAATACCAAGCTGAATAGTTCCTTCGAAATTCCATTAATTAGGTTCAACAAGCATAACGCAAAATTGATTTTTGCATTTCGCGTCGATAAAAAACCTAAGAGAAACTTGTTTTACTGCTATGAGAAGCTCGATTGCACTAAATGAACTCATATTCGTCAAGAAATGAAATTCCAAGCAGAATAGTTCCTTCGAAATTCCTCTAATTAGGTTCAACAACCATAATGCAAAATGGATTTTGACATTTCGCTTCCATAAAAAACTAAAAGAAACGTGCTTTACTGCTATGAGAAGCTCAATTGCACTAAATGAACACATATTCGTCAAGAAATAAAATACCAAGCTGAATAGTTCCTTCGAAATTCCACTAATTACGTTCAACAAGCACAACGCAAAATGGATTTTTACATTTCGCGTCGATAAAAAAAAATATCCTAAGAGAAACGTGCTTTACTGCTATGAGAGGCTCAATTGCACTAAATGAACTCATATTCGTCAAGAAATAAAATTCCAAGCTTAATAGTTCCTTCGAAATTCCATTAATTAGGTTCAACAAGCATAACGCAAAATTGATTTTTGCATTTCGCGTTGATAAAAACTAAGAGAAACGTGTTTTACTGCTGTGAGAGGCTCAATTGCATTCAATGAACTGATATTCGACAAGAAATAAAACTCCAATCTTAATAGTTCCTTCGAAATTCCATTAACTAGGTTCAACAGCAAAACGCAAAATGGATTTTTTACATTTCGCGTCGATAAAAAAAACTAAGAGAAACGTGTTTTACTGCTATGAGAGGCTCAATTGCACTCAATGAACTGATATTCGACAAGAAATAAAATTCCAAGCTTAATAGTTCCTTCGAAATTCCATTAATTAGGTTCAACAAGCATAACGCAAAATGGAGTTTTGCATTTCGCGTCGATAAAAACTAAGAGAAACGTGTTTTACTGCTATGAGAGGCTCAATTGCACTAAATGAACACTTATTCGTCAAGAAAAAAAATTCCAATCTTAACAGTTCCTTCGAAATTCCATTAATTAAGTTCAACAAGCATAACGCAAAATAGGTTTTTTTTATCGACGCGAAATGCAAAAATCCAAGAGAAACGTGTTTTACTGCTATGAGAGGCTCAATTGCATTAAATGAACTCATATTCTTCAAGAAATGAAATTCCAAGCAGAATAGTTCCTTCGAAATTCCACTAATTACGTTCAACAAGCACAACGCAAAATGGATTTTTACATTTCGCGTCGATAAAAAAAACTAAGAGAAACGTGTTTTACTGCTATGAGAGGCTCAATTGCACTCAATGAACTGATATTCGACAAGAAATAAAATTCCAAGCTTAATAGTTCCTTTGAAATTCCATTAATTAGGTTCAACAAGGATAACGCATCATGGTTTTTTACATTTCGCTTGGTTAAATAAACTAAAAGAAACGTGCTTTACTGCTATGAGAGGCTCAATTGCACTAAATGAACACATATTCGTGAAGAAATGAAATTCCAAGCTCAATAGTTAATTCGAAATTCCATTATCTAAGTTCAACAAGCATAGCGCATAATGGTTTTTGACATTTCGCGTGGTTAAAAAAACTACGAGAAACGTGCTTTACTTTTATGATAGGCTCCTTTGCACTAAACAAACACAAATTCGTCAAGAAATAAAATTCCAAGCTTAATAGTTCCTTCGAAATTCCATTAATTAGGTTCAACAAGCATAACGCAAAATGGATTTTTGCATTTCGCGTCGATAAAAAACCTAAGAGAAACTTGTTTTACTGCTATGAGAAGCTCAATTGCATTAAATTAACTCATATTCGTCAAGAAATGAAATTCCAAGCAGAATAGTTCCTTCGAAATTCCACTAATTACGTTCAACAAGCACAACGCAAAATGGATTTTTACATTTCGCGTCGATAAAAAAAAACTAAGAGAAACGTGTTTTACTGCTATGAGAGGCTCAATTGCACTCAATGAACTGATATTCGACAAGAAATAAAACTCCAATCTTAATAATTCCTTCGAAATTCCATTAACTAGGTTCAACAGCAAAACACAAAATGGATTTTTTACATTTCGCGTCGATAAAAAAACTAAGAGAAACGTGTTTTACTGCTATGAGAGGCTCAATTGCAGTAAATGAACATATATTAGTCAAAAAACAAAATTCCAAGCTTAATAGTTCCTTCGAAATTCTATTAATTAGGTTCAACAAGCATAACGCAAAATGGATTTTTGCATTTCGCGTCGATAAAAAACCTAAAAGAAACTTGTTTTACTGCTATGAGAAGCTCAATTGCACTAAATGAACTCATATTCGTCAAGAAATGAAATTCCAAGCAGAATAGTTCCTTCGAAACTCCATTAATTAGGTTCAACAAGCATAACGCATTATGAATTTTTACATTTAGCGTCGATAAAAAAAATAACCTAAGAGAAACGTGCTTTACTGTTATGAGAGGCTCAATTTCAGTAAATGAAGACATATTCGTCAAGAAATAAAATTCCAAGCTTAATAGTTCCTTCCAAAATCCATTAGTTAGGTTCAACAAGCATAACGCAAAATGGATTTTTACATTTCGCGTCGATAAAAAAAACTAAGAGAAACGTGTTTTACTGCTATGAGAGGCTCAATTGCACTCAATGAACTGATATTCGACAAGAAATAAAATTCCAAGCTTAATGGTTCCTTCGAAATTCCATTAATTAGGTTCAACAAGCATAACGCAAAATGGATTTTTGCATTTCGCGTCGATAAAAACTAAGAGAAACGTGTTTTACTGCTATGAGAGGCTCAATTGCCCTCAATGAACACATATTCGTCAAGAAATAGAATTCCAAGCTTAATAGTTCCTTCGAAATTCCATTAGTTAGGTTCAACAAGCATAACGCAAAATGGATTTTTGCATTTCGCGTCCATAAAAAACCTAAGAGAAACGTGTTTTACTGCTATGAGAGACTCAATTGCACTAAATGAACTAATATTCGTCAAGAAAAAAACTTCCAATCTTAATAGTTCCTTCGAAATTCCATTAATTAGGTTCAACAAGGATAACGCATAATGGTTTTTTACATTTCGCTTGGTTAAATAAACTAAAAGAAACGTGCTTTACTGCTATGAGAGGCTCAATTGCACTAAATGAACACATATTCGTGAAGAAATGAAATTCCAAGCTCAATAGTTAATTCGAAATTCCATTATCTAAGTTCAACAAGCATAGCGCATAATGGTTTTTGACATTTCGCGTGGTTAAAAAAACTAAGAGAAACGTGTTTTACTTTTATGATAGGCTCCTTTGCACTAAACGAATACAAATTCGTCAAGAAATAAAATTCCAAGCTTAATAGTTCCTTCGAAATTCCATTAATTAGGTTCAACAAGCATAACGCAAAATGGATTTTTGCATTTCGCGTCGATTAAAACTAAGAAAAACGTGTTTTACTGCTATGAAAGGCTCAATTGCAGTAAATGAACATATATTAGTCAAAAAACAAAATTCCAAGCTTAATAGTTCCTTCGAAATTCCATTAATTAGGTTCAACAAGCATAACGCAAAATGGATTTTTGCATTTCGCGTCGATAAAAAAAAAAACTAAGAGAAACTTGTTTTACTGCTACGAGAAGCTATATTGCACTAAATGAACACATATTCGTCAAGAAATAAAATACCAAGCTGAATAGTTCCTTCGAAATTCCACTAATTACGTTCAACAAGCACAACGCAAAATGGATTTTTACATTTCGCGTCGATAAAAAAAACTAAGAGAAACGTGTTTTACTGCAATGAGAGGCTCAATTGCACTCAATGAACTGATATTCGACAAGAAATAAAACTCCAATCTTAATAATTCCTTCGAAATTCCTTTAACTAGGTTCAACAGCAAAACACAAAATAGATTTTTTACATTTCGCGTCGATAAAAATCTAAGAGAAACGTGTTTTACTGCTATGAGAGGCTCAATTGCAGTAAATGAACATATATTAGTCAAAAAACAAAATTCCAAGCTTAATAGTTCCTTCGAAATTCCATTAATTAGGCTCAACAAGCATAACGCAAAATGGATTTTTGCATTTCGCTTCGATAAAAAACCTAAGAGAAACTTGTTTTACTGCTATGAGAAGCTCAATTGCACCAAATGAACTCATATTCGTCAAGAAATGAAATTCCAAGCAGAATAGTTCCTTCGAAATTCCACTAATTACGTTCAACAAGCACAACGCGAAATGGATTTTGACATTTCGCTTCCATAAAAAAAACTAAAAGAAACGTGCTTTACTGCTACGAGAAGCTCAATTGCACTAAATGAACACATATTCGTCAAGAAATAAAATACCAAGCTGAATAGTTCCTTCGAAACTCCACTAATTACGTTCAACAAGCACAACGCAAAATGGATTTTTACATTTCGCGTCGATAAAAAAAAACTAAGAGAAACGTGTTTTACTGCTATGAGAGGCTCAATTGCACTCAATGAACTGATATTCGACAAGAAATAAAATTCCAAGCTTAATAGTTCCTTCGAAATTCCATTAATTAGGTTCAACAAGCATAACGCAAAATGGATTTTTTCATTTCGCGTCGATTAAAACTAAGAGAAACGTGTTTTACTGCTATGAGAGGCTCAATTGCAGTAAATGAACATATATTAGTCAAAAAACAAAATTCCAAGCTTAATAGTTCCTTCGAAATTCTATTAATTAGGTTCAACAAGCATAACGCAAAATGGATTTTTGCATTTCGCGTCGATAAAAAACCTAAAAGAAACTTGTTTTACTGCTATGAGAAGCTCAATTGCACTAAATGAACTCATATTCGTCAAGAAATGAAATTCCAAGCAGAATAGTTCCTTCGAAACTCCATTAATTAGGTTCAACAAGCATAACGCATTATGAATTTTTACATTTAGCGTCGATAAAAAAAATAACCTAAGAGAAACGTGCTTTACTGTTATGAGAGGCTCAATTTCAGTAAATGAAGACATATTCGTCAAGAAATAAAATTCCAAGCTTAATAGTTCCTTCCAAAATCCATTAGTTAGGTTCAACAAGCATAACGCAAAATGGATTTTTACATTTCGCGTCGATAAAAAAAACTAAGAGAAACGTGTTTTACTGCTATGAGAGGCTCAATTGCACTCAATGAACTGATATTCGACAAGAAATAAAATTCCAAGCTTAATGGTTCCTTCGAAATTCCATTAATTAGGTTCAACAAGCATAACGCAAAATGGATTTTTGCATTTCGCGTCGATAAAAACTAAGAGAAACGTGTTTTACTGCTATGAGAGGCTCAATTGCCCTCAATGAACACATATTCGTCAAGAAATAGAATTCCAAGCTTAATAGTTCCTTCGAAATTCCATTAGTTAGGTTCAACAAGCATAACGCAAAATGGATTTTTGCATTTCGCGTCCATAAAAAACCTAAGAGAAACGTGTTTTACTGCTATGAGAGGCTCAATTGCACTAAATGAACTAATATTCGTCAAGAAAAAAACTTCCAATCTTAATAGTTCCTTCGAAATTCCATTAATTAGGTTCAACAAGCATAACGCAAAATGGATTTTTGCATTTCGCGTCGATAAAAAAAAACTAAGAGAAACGTGTTTTACTGCTATGAGAGACTCAATTGCACTGAATGAACTGATATTCGACAAGAAATAAAATTCCAAGCTTAATAGTTCCTTTGAAATTCCATTAATTAGGTTCAACAAGGATAACGCATAATGGTTTTTTACATTTCGCTTGGTTAAATAAACTAAAAGAAACGTGCTTTACTGCTATGAGAGGCTCAATTGCACTAAATGAACACATATTCGTGAAGAAATGAAATTCCAAGCTCAATAGTTAATTCGAAATTCCATTATCTAAGTTCAACAAGCATAGCGCATAATGGTTTTTGACATTTCGCGTGGTTAAAAAAACTAAGAGAAACGTGCTTTACTTTTATGAGGCTCCTTTGCACTAAACGAATACAAATTCGTCAAGAAATAAAATTCCAAGCTTAATAGTTCCTTCGAAATTCCATTAATTAGGTTCAACAAGCATAACGCAAAATGGATTTTTGCATTTCGCGTCGATTAAAACTAAGAAAAACGTGTTTTACTGCTATGAAAGGCTCAATTGCAGTAAATGAACATATATTAGTCAAAAAACAAAATTCCAAGCTTAATAGTTCCTTCGAAATTCCATTAATTAGGTTCAACAAGCATAACGCAAAATGGATTTTTGCATTTCGCGTCGATAAAAAAAAAACTAAGAGAAACTTGTTTTACTGCTACGAGAAGCTATATTGCACTAAATGAACACATATTCGTCAAGAAATAAAATACCAAGCTGAATAGTTCGTTCGAAATTCCACTAATTACGTTCAACAAGCACAACGCAAAATGGATTTTTACATTTCGCGTCGATAAAAAAAAACTAAGAGAAACGTGTTTTACTGCAATGAGAGGCTCAATTGCACTCAATGAACTGATATTCGACAAGAAATAAAACTCCAATCTTAATAATTCCTTCGAAATTCCTTTAACTAGGTTCAACAGCAAAACACAAAATGGATTTTTTACATTTCGCGTCGATAAAAAAACTAAGAGAAACGTGTTTTACTGCTATGAGAGGCTCAATTGCAGTAAATGAACATATATTAGTCAAAAAACAAAATTCCAAGCTTAATAGTTCCTTCGAAATTCCATTAATTAGGCTCAACAAGCATAACGCAAAATGGATTTTTGCATTTCGCGTCGATAAAAAACCTAAGAGAAACTTGTTTTACTGCAATGAGAAGCTCAATTGCACCAAATGAACTCATATTCGTCAAGAAATGAAATTCCAAGCAGAATAGTTCCTTCGAAATTCCACTAATTACGTTCAACAAGCACAACGCAAAATGGATTTTGACATTTCGCTTCCATAAAAAAAAACTAAAAGAAACGTGCTTTACTGCTACGAGAAGCTCAATTGCACTAAATGAACACATATTCGTCAAGAAATAAAATACCAAGCTGAATAGTTCCTTCGAAACTCCACTAATTACGTTCAACAAGCACAACGCAAAATGGATTTTTACATTTCGCGTCGATAAAAAAAAACTAAGAGAAACGTGTTTTACTGCTATGAGAGGCTCAATTGCACTCAATGAACTGATATTCGACAAGAAATAAAATTCCAAGCTTAATAGTTCCTTCGAAATTCCATTAATTAGGTTCAACAAGCATAACGCAAAATGGATTTTTTCATTTCGCGTCGATTAAAACTAAGAGAAACGTGTTTTACTGCTATGAGAGGCTCAATTGCACTCAATGAACTGATATTCGACAAGAAATAAAACTCCAATCTTAATAATTCCTTCGAAATTCCATTAACTAGGTTCAACAGCAAAACGCAAAATGGATTTTTTTACATTTCGCGTCGATAAAAAAACTAAGAGAAACGTGTTTTACTGCTATGAGAGGCTCAATTGCAGTAAATGAACATATATTAGTCAAGAAAAAAATTCCAATCTTAATAGTTCCTTCGAAATTCCATTAATTAGGTTCAACAAGCATAACGCAAAATGGATTTTTGCATTTCGCGTCGATAAAAAACCTAAGAGAAACTAGTTTTACTGCTATGAGAAGCTCAATTGCACTAAATGAACTCATATTCGTCAAGAAATGAAATTCCAAGCAGAATAGTTCCTTCGAAATTCCATTAATTAGGTTCAACAACCGTAATGCAAAATGGATTTTGACATTTCGCTTCCATAAAAAAAACTAAAAGAAACGTGCTTTACTGCTATGAGAGGCTCGATTGCACTGAATGAACTGATATTCGACAAGAAATGAAATTCCAAGCTTAATAGTTCCTTCGAAATTCCATTAATTAGGTTCAACATGCATAACGCATTATGAATTTTTACATTTCGCGTCGATAAAAAAAATAACCTAAGAGAAACGTGCTTTACTGTTACGAGAAACTCAGTTGCACAAAATGAACACATATTCGTCAAGAAATAAAATTCCAAGCTCAATAGTTCCTTCAAAATTCCATTAATTAGGTTACACAAGCATAACGCAAAATGAATTTTTGCATTTCGCGTCGATAAAAAACTTAAGAGAAACGTGTTTTACTGCTATGGGTGGCTTAATTGCACTAATTGAACTCATATCCGTTAAGAAATAAAATTCCAATTTTAAAAGTTTCTTAGAAATTCCATTAATTACGTTCAACAAGCACAACGCAAAATGGATTTTTACTTTTCGCGTCGATAAAAAAAAACTAAGAGAAACGTGTTTTACTGCTATGAGAGGCTCAATTGCACTCAATGAACTGATATTCGACAAGAAATATAATTCCAAGCTTAATAGTTCCTTCGCAGTTCCATTAACTAGGTTCAACAAGCATAACGCAAAATGGATTTTTTACATTTCGCTTCGATAAAAAAAAAGTAAGAGAAACGTGCTTTACTGTTATAACAGGCTCAATTGCACTAAATGAACACATATTCGTCAAGAAATAAAATACCAAGCTGAATAGTTCCTTCGAAATTCCACTAATTACGTTCAACAAGCACAACGCAAAATGGATGTTTGCATTTCGCGTCGATAAAAAACCTAAGAGAAACGCGCTTTACTGCTTTGAGAGGCTCAATTGCACTAAATGAACACATATTTGTCAAGAAATAAAATTCCAAGCTTAATAGTTCCTTCGAAAATCCATTAATTAGGTTCAACAATAATAACGCAAAATGGATTTTTTACATTTCGCTTCGATAAAAAAAAAAAAAAAAAAAAAAAAACTAAGAGAAACGTGCTTTACTGTTATGACAGGCTCAATTGCACTAAATGAACACATATTCGTCAAAAAATAAAATTCCAAGCTTAATAGTTAATACGAAATTTTATTAATTAGGTTCAACAAGGATAACGCATAATGGTTTTTTACATTTCGCTTCCATTAAAAAAACTAAAAGAAACGTGCTTTACTGCTATGAGTGTTTCATTGCACTAAATGAACACATATTCATCAAGAAATAAAATACCAAGCTGAATACTTCCTTCGAAATTCCATTAATTAGGTTCAACAAGCATAACGCAAAATGGATTTTTACATTTCCCGTCGATAAAAAACCTAAGAAAAACGTGCTTTACTGCTGTGAGAAGCTCAATTGCCCTCAATGAACTGATATTCGACAAGAAATAAAATTCCAAGCTTAATAGTTCCTTCGAAATTCCATTAATTAGGTTCAACAAGCATAACGCAAAATGGATTTTTACATTCCTGTTCGATAAAATAAAATAAAAAGAATAAAGAAATGTGTTTTACTGCTATGAGAGAATCAATTGCACTAAATGAACACAAATTCATCAAGAGATAAAATTCTAAATTTAATAGTTCCTCCGGAATTAACTTAGTTGTGCTCAACCAAAGCATTTGTTCGCATACTGATTTTTTTCATTTCGCTTCCATAAAAAAAGGATTATCGAAATGTAGTTTATAACTATAAGAGACTCAGTTGCACTAAATTTAAACGTTTTCAGCAAAAAACAAACTCCTAATTTTTAATAGTTCCTTCGAAATTCCAATAGTTAGGTTCAGAAAGAGTAACGCATAATGGATTTTTACATTTCGCTTAAATAAAAAAAATAGAAATTTTTTTTTACTGCTATAAGAGGCTCAAATGCACATTGAAAATGCATTTTGCTTTTTAAAACTTGGCTAGGTTAATACACTAAAAGATTTCTTTTGCATTAAAAAAATTATAAATAAGGTTTTCTGTTAGATGATAAAAGTTTGAAATTTTGAAACGATTTATAAATAATTTTTCTAAACTTCACTGATCTACCCCATACAAATTTCTTTAAGTAGTAGTCCAAATGTTCAATTGTTAAAATGTATCAGAAAAAAACAAGATCATTTACTATACGTAAAATACTCAGGTAGGTATTAGCTGCCTTATCGCTTTTTGCTTTTCTTGATCCTTAAATACGAGTACAACATTAACAATAAAATAACACTTAGTTTCAAACTTATTCTTACTGCAATCATCTGAGCAAGTTGGATATCAGCTTCCATTCTCCGGGATATTAGTAATAGATAACAGTTCAAATTTGTAAAGTACAGTAATATGATGTTTGAAATCAATTACTAATTGTTGATCTGTATTGAAATAAAAATTGCTATTGCTTAATTTTACTTTTTATCTCCTCTAGTTTCACACGAATTTCTTTTACAAGAACTCCTGTGAACTGTAGAAAGCCTGATCGTGCTGCTGTTTGTCTCTTCTCGTTTCACATGAATGTTCATCACTACAACTCTCATGGCTGCCCTTTTATATAGCGAAATACCTGGCCATATACTGAAGTTCATGCGGTCTTAATACAGATAGAAGTTCGGGGTCCGAAAAGTAAGCAGATCATATATTTTACTATAGACAGTCGAACAAGTATATGTCTGAGTATATATGGGGCAGTGAGAAGCAAAGGGATGTAAATGGCAAAATTAAAAATTTGGAGTTAACCAGTACACATGGTAGGTGAACCTCTCCTGCGTCTTGGGAAAAGAGATGGTATTAGTAGCCATGGTAGTTGCTGCTATACAGCATGATTTAAAAAATAATTTTAATGAAAGCCTACCTAGGATCTGATCTTTAAACGCGTTTTATTCAAAACTTGAAAATGTCCACTTGCATCTCTTTGCTTCTCACTGCCTCATATGAAATTGGTTGAAATATGCATATACAAGGCGTATTCGGAGAGTAAATACAGTTGAACTTGGTTAATACGAAATGTCAAAAATATAAGAACTTGTACATACTAGCCATTATTTGTAACAACCGTGAATATATAAAATTGGGAAGAAAAATGCATCTGTATATTTTACTATGTTTGTATTTGTTATATAACATAACACATTGCTAGTCATTCATATGTGAGTCATTCTCCAGAAAACGTAACTTCTGAAGGCAAATATTTTTCAGTTTCGAAACCTTTTGTTTTCTTGTTTTTTTCCTTTCTTACATGAAAATGTTACCTACTAGAAGTAACCATAAACATTGGTCCAGCTAAGTTTCAATTATTTTACTCATAAATGAAAAAAAAAATAAAAATGCCTTCTTCACGGAAAAAAAAACCTTTTAATATTTAAAAATCGAGGCCAATTTAATATCAAAGGAGCAATTTTGTTAATTGTGCAAACAACCAGCTGATTTAGTGATTCATGGGAGTATAATATTGAGCTCTCTTAATTAAAGTACGGCTTAAAAAGTAATTTCAAATGTATGTTAAAAATAGCGCTTAGTAAATTTGAGGACATACTGGCAATTTAAAATTTTGGTAGAATGCCTATTATTGATGTATTTCTTATCCATCATTTATTTTAACCTCAGAAATAATGACATTGATATGGTCTGTCACGGAGGTGAGGAATTTTCCATTAATATATTCCTAATAGATTCATTTTTCAGGGAATTTTTTTCTTCGTTGCTACAATCTGCACATGTTAAGCACATGAAAACATGTTCCCTTCTTTTTTTTACATTAATTTACATCCCTGAAAATCAAGTTCACTGAGGTGAGAAGTCAGAACACACAAAGTTACCACATAAACAAGGGGGCTCCATTGTATCGTGGAAAATAAAATTTGGTGTCATTGCACGGAGGTGAGAAATTTTGACATGACTCCTTATCCTATTAAAACGAATTAAAACACAATACCTTGGAATTTTATTTCTTGACAAATATATGTTCAATTAGTGCAGTTGAGCCTCTCATAGCAGTCAAACGAGTTTCTCTTAGTTTTTTTATCGACGCGAAATGTGAAAATCCATTTTGCGTTATGCTTGTTGAACATAACTAAGCTAGTTCCGGTTAGCAACTATCAAGCTTAGAATTTTATTGCTTGATTATGTGTTCATTTAGTGCATTTGAGCCTCTCATAGCATTAAAACACGTTTCTATAATATTTTTTTTAATAAAAGCCAAATATAAAAATCCATTATGAATTATTTTTGTTGAATTCAACTAATAAAATTTCGGATAAACTATTAAAATTAGGAGTTTTTTTTTTTTTTTGAATATGTTCATTCAGTACAATCGCCTCTCTCAGAGCTGTAAACTACATGTCGATATTCGGAATTTCTTATATGGAAGTGAATTGGAAAAATTTTAATACGTGGCAGGACCTAAAATTTTGTTGAATATAAGTGAACTTATTTCGGAAGAAACTTAAACTCAGAAGTTGGTTTTTTGCTGAATATGTGTTCACTTAGTGCAGTTGAGTCTCTCAGAGCTGTAATCTACATTTCGATATTCGTATTTTCTTTTATAGAAGCGAAATATGAAAATTCAGCAAGTGGCAGGATTACTTTTTTGTTGAACATAACTAAGCTAATTCCGGAGGAATTATTAAATATAGAATTATTTTTTTTCTGATTTTGTGTTTATTTAGTTCAATTGAGCCTCTGGTAGTGTTACTCTCCATTTCGATACGTAGATTTTCTTTTATGAAAGCGAAATGTGACAATTCAGTACGTGGCAGGATCTACACGATCGTATAAAATAACTAAGCTAATTTTAGAAGAACTATTAAATTTACAAGTTTTTTTTTGCTGAATTTGTTCATTTAGGGCAGTTGAGACTAATAATTGTATACTACCTTTCGGTTTTTGTCTTTCCTTTATAGAAGCGAAATGGGAAAATTCAGTATGTGGCTAGACATTTACTTTGATTTGTAACGCGCTAACTCTATTTGATTCTAAGTAAAATTTAAGATCTAGCTAGAGCAGTGTTTTTAAGGGAAGGAGTCGAATTACACATACCTTTGGGGGGGGGGGGAGCGAAGCCCTCCCCCAAAGGTATGCATAATTGAACTATTTCATTGACTACTTTTTATTTTCGCTAGATCATAAAGATTTTTTTTTATAGTTATTTAAAAAGATCACAAAACACACAAATCATATTGGAATAAAAGCGTTTTTCTTATCGAAAGAAGTAATTATAGTATGGATTCAAATGTCAGGGTAACCAAAATAAATTTAACATAGCTAAGCTAAATTCGGTACAACTAGTAAAATTATGACATTTGTCTTTAAAAATATAAATAAAGTACTTTCTGTAGGGGAAATTCGACCAATAGCGGCATTAAGGAAATGTCTTTAAATAATATTAACAACAAAAATGTTTTCCCTTTTTATTTGTTTTAATTAGTGAGGCTTTGCAAAATATTTCATATTCTTAATGCGATATTATGGGGTCAATGTGATCTGGGATCTTTAAAAATCGGTCCATGGGACAGAAAAAGGCTAAAGATGATCCTTAGCTCAATTTGCCTTTGTATTTATAAACTTTACACAAAGCATTTATTTAAGATATAGGGTTGGTTGGGGTAAGTGGGACCTCTTTTGACAACATTTCTTCTCAAAACCTTATGAAAAATTTTGAAACAAAAAAACATGTTTTTGTCTTCTTTTATCTTTTAACAAAATTTAATCCTTATTTTCTAAAACACTTCAAATATTCTTAACGACTATATTTATAAAAATAGATATGTCCGAATATAATCCGAAGACCAGATAGATCCTGCAACTCATACTAAAGTTCCAGATGGATATCTTTCAGCGAACTAATGAGCCGAATTTCAATAATTTTTGAATAAGCAACGAAACGTGAGGGTTCGTTCGCAAATAAACCGCTCTTATCATGAATCGCTCAGCGCCATAACAGGAAATTGTTCCCAGCTTGCGAACGACCATTTACGATTCGTCATTAGGGTGGAGCGAAAAAAGCGAAATTTTCCTTTTCGAGTTGCTATAGCACGGAAAAGTTGCGATTGGTGAAGACTTAAAAAACAAAAAAAAAATTGGAATCGGATAATTCCTTCTAATCACGCAACGAGCCTGAAAATTCGGAAAAATAGAAAATTCTGTGTTTTTTACGGATTTTTAAAAATTTGTGTCAATGGTTTTTTTTAATGTTCTAAGACTGATAAGTTGTGATTGGTGAAGCCTACAGAAGTTTAAAAAAAAATTTAAAATCATTTAATACTTTCCAATCTGGGAGTAAGCCTGAAAAATTTTAAAAATGGAAAAGTTCATCTTTTCTGAAAAAAAAATAAATAAATAAATAAATAAATAAAGATAAAGAATTGTTCTATTTTTTCCTTTTTTTTCTGCATTATAGGGAAAAACCTTTTAAAAAGCACTATGTTTCCACATAAACCTTATTTCATTTCATGATTTTGAAGCTATCTTCTAGAAATGTAGAAGTCCAATTCTTTAAAATAATTAGCCATTTTCAGATAATAGAAGACTAAAAATGTTTAGCAAACTTTCTACCATCCACTACACAAGTCTCGTTGTTTTAAGTATGACTTGTTGAATGTAATTAATCAGAATTTTGGGAAAATCGGACATAATTGATCTGGATGTCAATGTTGCTCTAATGTCTCTTGATTTAATTCCCTAACTTTAAGAAAAGATCAGGCAAAGAAATCGTGAATAGCATTGTTTCATATCTAAATGAAGAACAAATTTCAATAGACTATGACGATACTAAATTTATACCAGGTGGAAAAGTGGCGCGATTCATCAATTCGAAATTTATGTCGGACGAACATTGCAATGGGCTATTTGTTTATTCCATTTCATCAAACTGTCATTTCGTCACTTTTTTGGCATTAATAATGAAGCAACCGTTTCAAGTTTATTTTCTGGGCCAATACGTCTCAGAGGTTTTGAAAAACTGCCGGCAATCGATTTTCAAGTAATTGACTGTGACAGGTACAACTATACAAGTAAACAGAAAATGCTTGAGTAAGGATCAAAGGTATCTCTTGGATCTATCTCAAGCAATAAAGACTTGCAACTGTCCAAACGTTCAGTCAAATCTTAAACCTCGGCCCACCTCACATCATAGACTGTTCACTTGTGCAAATAGACTTCACGAAAATGTAACAATCCCATCAGATTCGTTAAAACACATCAATACTTTTATCTTGAAATGTTACATGCCAATCTGGTATGAAATAAGGAACTGCAAAATCTTCACGAACAGTCCCGTCCATATTTACAAATCAATTTAAACCTGCCGATACTTGGCAGATAACCTAAAAGTTGTTTTACCCTGTCATTGAAAGAAACTCGTTCTTTGCGCATCCCGAAAACTTCTTGACAGCCATGGTTTTTCATGCAAGGAGGCTTTTGATGAGAATTAGAGTTTCTAAAAGGTTACAAAAGCAAGAGTGTTTTCTAAAGGCAAAAACATCAGAAACTTTGTTAGACCACCCCTTAATTTCGAAGCTACTGATTACACCGAGATTATTGCTTGCCACGAGAAAGTGATCTCCGCCACTTTTTTTTCGAAAAGCTACTAACGAAGACAGTAAATATTTTATGAAAACACCAGACTTCGATGTAAAATTATCCCCCTGCCAATACGCAAGCAGTCGAACGATGTGTAAAACTGTAGGGACGGAGACTTTGCTTAAAGTTTGCGAATTAAAATGAACAGAAAGCTAAATAATTTAAAAATTAATTTGAATTTTGACATCCTGAATTCAAATTATGTTTTTCGCAATCACGAGTGTGTGAGTGTGTATGTAGGCGTGTGTGCTTGTGTGTGGGGGGTATGTGTGTGTGTGTAGGGGATATGTGTATGTGTGTGTGTAGGCATGTGTGTTTGTGCCTGTGTGCATGCATGAATATGTGGGTAGTTGTGTGTCTGTGTGTAGGTGTCTATGTATGCCTGTGTGTGTATGTATGCGCGTGTGTGTAGGATATGAAAGCAACCTGGAGACTGTTTTCACTATAGGAGCAGCATCGTGAGGCGGCCGACGGACGGTGGTGCTGCAGAGGGTGCTGGCGGGAAGATAAAATGATAGGACCTCAAAACAGTCAAATGAAAGCAATAAGCAATCGTGATTGCTCAATAAGAGAAACATTGAAATTCAAATCAATTTATACCCAAATTTCGAAAAAATTTGATTAGAGATTAGATTCAACAAGTAACAATGAAAACAATTATACTTGTGTACTGGATGGAATAAATTTTGCTAAATACTTTATAATCTATGATCTGAAAATGTCTCATTGCTGTAAAGAATGGGACTTCTGCATGGTTAGAAGATACCTTCAAAATCGAGAAAGAAATTACTGTTTATGTGCAATATAGTGCTTTTTAAAAGGTTTTCCCTATAGTACTGAAAAAAAAAGATCAGAAGATTTTTTAATATGTTTTTAAAAAAGACGAAATTCTCCATTTTTCTCGATTTTTCAGGCTTGCTCCTGGATTTGAAGGTATTAATCAATTAATAATAAGTAATCAATTAATAATAATAGTAATTTTTTAAAAAATTCTGCAGGCTTCATCAATCCCAACTTATCAGTCTTGGAACATGAAAAAAAAAAAAAAAAAAACATTAACCCAAAATTCTTAAAAAAAACCCGTAAAGAAACATAAAATTTTCCATTTTCCGAATTTTCAGACTCGTTGCACAATCGGAAGATATTACCCGACACCAATTGTAACATTTCCGTGCTATAGCAATTCACAAAAAAAAAAAAAAAAGTTTTTTCGCTTTACCCTATTTGTCATCCATGCAAGTATTATTAAAATTCGGCTCATTAAAATTTAAGAAGTTATCAGCGATATAAAGATATCGAGCTGGAATTTTATTATGAGTTGCAGGACATACTTGCGCTTTTTATTATGAAAGTTATAAATTGTTATCTTTCGCTCGCGCATGTGCAATGAAAATTCAATTGCTTTAAACGTTCCTATTTCATCAAATTCTTAATATTTTAACTTCAAATTTTGTTATTATGTTTCTCTTGTATGCTGTCAAATATTTTGAAAGTTTAGTAACGTTTTATGGAAAACGGCGTGTTAGAAGCCGAAAACCTTCTAATAAAATTTGATTTTTGAAAAGAAATGCTTATATATCCGTGTATATTAGAGATTTTCACGAAAATATAAATTATGCGTAGTTGGTTAACTTATTTCTGAAATTTGAAGCTAATTTCCAACTATTTACAATAAAGGATGATCAAAAACCTTTTTTTTTCTCAGTTTGTTGCTGAACCCCTAAATGAACAGTAGACTTAAATTTTATTAGAAAATGATAACTGGAGTACATCTTTTGTATGAAAATAATTACAGAGCAATTGGTCTCATTTCTCGAGAAATTCGTAAAAAATGTGATTTTTTGAAAGTATCCCAATACTTTGTCGTACAGTGTATCTTTCATTTAATGTTAAATTTCCACTACAAATAATTTCACATGTATTCCTATTTGTCACTGATTGCTAAATTGAATGAAAGTCGGGTAATTTCACTACCTTTGTAAACGCGTCTTATGTCTAAATATGGTCAAGACATGCCAAGTAGTCAGAAAGGAGTATTTTACCTTTTCAAGCTTAGTGTTGGATAACCCCAGATTTTGTTCATTTCCTAGTTTTCCTAGTTTTGTTCATTTCCTGTTCATTTCCTAGTTTTTGTTCCATCTCAGAAGAAGCAATCGTCGCTCCATCACACCAGAAAAGCGGAAAGAAAAAAAGAAACGTATTAGTAACATGCTAAGTTGTAAAATATAATATAAACTGCCAGCAAGTTTAAAATCTATAACAAACTACCAGTGGCGGCTAGTCTGTAACGACCGTGGGTCATTTCTTTAAGCATTCCCCAGAAAAATGTAACTGATAAATAATTTACGAAATAACAAATATTGATTCTTGATTAAGTTTAATCAAACTACCAATGAAGCAGTGGGAAGAAAGGGGATAAAAGTGCAAAAATTAAATATTGCGAGAAAACCAGTACAAATGGTAGGAGAAACTCTCCACTGTTTTCGGGAAAGAGAGTGTTATTAGCCCTGGTAGGTGCGTCAATGCAGCATGCTTTATAGTCCGGGAGCCAGGTACAAATTTGGTCAATCATTTGCTCTCGAACGATAATTGGTGAGAGGCATCAGGAAATGGTATCAAAACGTCTCGTGAAAATCAGTTGCGTGTCCGTGGGTGGGACGGGCGGCGGTAGCCTCCCCCAAAAAAATAAATAAATAAATAAAAAAAGTCAATCATTTCCTCCCAGCTGAAACTTTGTCAAGTTATATTTAAGACAATATCTCGAAGGAAAATACAAAGTCAGCTGACGTTACGCGGTGGGTTATGAGTCAGCTAGTAGGTCGAATATGTAAAAAAAATTCAAGGATTTCCTCTCAGCTAAGAATTTGTCTGATGACAGCTTATATGCAACTATGAATAAATTCACAAGTCACCTGGCTGTTATCCTGGTGGAAAAATGGTCAGCTGGTACACTGAAAGTTGAATCGATTATTTCAGAAAGCGCATAAGTCCAATGGATTCCCGTATTAAATTAACTTTCAAATGAAAGTCTAACAAGGATATGAACCAGTGGCGAATGCAGGGGGCGGCTAAGAGGCTGCAGCTGCCCCCAGACCAGAATTAAATTCGTTCTTAATGTAAAATATTAATAAAAAAGATATGATTTCCTATATTTATTATATTATTAGTTTTCACTCAGGTTGATGCACGCATTTGCTATAGTAACGGAGATGTTAGTACCCCGACATTTTCCTTTCGAAATTCAGAAATTTTCCTTCTGCGCCAAGAATTTATTTAATCTTAGGAGAAGAAAGGGACAAATTGCAGACCTCATTACTACTTCCTTTTTTTTCCCTCCCTTTAATTGTTTCTATTTTTTTTAACTTATTAGTTCACGATTTTTCAAATTTTCTTTCTTATATTTTTTTTACACTACCAGCTTCTCTGATACACATTATTATTATTTTGTATAATTAACGAAAATTGAAATTTGTGCCTTCAAATTGCTTAGTCATGGTGTCTAAAATGCGTGACATTTCTTTTTTTTTTCCTTTTTTTTTTTTTTTTGATATAGTACACTGACATTTAAATTTAAAAACTTTACACCACTGAATACTAAATTTTAGATACTTTCAAGTGTGTGACTCAGAAAATATCATTAGCCATCAACACGTCTTGATAGGCAACTAATTATGATATAGATTTTTTTTTTTTTTAAATGCCTTCGTTTACATCAATGATCTTTGATCAAAGAGACAAATGTTTAATGATCTCAGCCACCCCCAGAACAAAATCCTGGATTCGCCACTGATCTGAACTTAAGATGTGTTTTACTGAGTACTTTAAAGTGTCCCATTGCTTTTCATTGCCTCAAACGAGGACTTAAATCGCCGTGGGCAGGTGAAGGGCACTGTCAGCAAATTTTAATTTTTCTTGCCATTTTTTTCAACTATTGTACTTAGCTTTATTGTACACTAGTGGTACTCACACGGCTTTGCCCGTAGTAGAAAATTCAAAGGTCTTTTAATTCGCCTGTATATTTACAAATAGTGTATGGTGCATTTCTCGCCAATTGACTTGCCCATGTTACGGTTCCACGTTATGATAACTTGGTCATTTACTCGTCCATCTTATGATAATTTTGCTCGGGAAAATTGTTCTTAAAATTGGAATAGAAGAAGAAAAAAATTGAATTTTCAAAAAATCGCTTCGAGGTGCACACCCCCATGCTACAATTTTCATGCGCAAATTTCATGAAAATCGGCCTAACGGTCTAGGCGCGTCACAGAGATAATGACAGACAGAGATCCGGACAGAGAGACTTTCAGCTTTATTATTAGTTAAGATAAAGAAAAACGCTCATTTGGTTTCTGTTGTAAATAACGCAGGAAAAAAATTCCCATTCCAACATTTCAATATTGTTAGATCGAAATCCAAAATTCCGTTCTTGACTTATCTCAAAAACCCCTTTTTGCTGATACTGCCATAGACCTTCCCCACGGCAGTGAAATACACTTGACTTCTCTAGCACTTTGCGTACAGGTAATATTGTTCCACGTTTTTAGCTCCCCTTCGAGCTACCCTGACATTAGGAATGATTCATACGTGCCTATTTGAGTAGGTGCCATGCAAAAGCAAAACAAGTATACTTAACAAAACATTCGGTGAAGAAACACGAAAACCTATTACTTATTTAAATCTTCAGTTTGAAGAAGGGAAAAAGCGCCAGCATTATTCCCTTGAACTTGTTCCCTTCTTCAAACCACCGATTCCTTTCATGTCGGACTTTACAACGACAAAATGTCGTTAATATTATTCAGTTTGTATCTAATGTTGATATTTTACATCATGTTTTAATAAAAATGTGCTAATTATTTAATTAACGCTAAATATTGGATGCATTCTTTTTTGCGTGAACTACGTGGATATGTGTTTTTCTTATTGCAAAAACTAGGTTGAGATGCGTCCTCAGAATGATACGTTGACCCAAAAAATTAAGTTGGGTTTTATCCCTCCCTCTCTATTCATTCTGAAAAGTTAGCTGACAACTTTCATTCTGTCATTAATCATTTCTTTCTTTTGTTTTGCAGATTAGAATGGAGGATTCTAATCAGCAAAACAGAAGAAATTTTTGTAGAATTGTTTTGTAGAAAAAATGCAGAACGTTTGTGTATATTTGGAACTATGTTTTGCAAAAATATTCTGCAAAAAAATCTTAAAGATTTTTTTGTAGATTATTAGTTCCAAAAATACCAAATATTTTTTAAAGATTTTTTGTAGAACTCTTTTAGCTGGGTCTTTTGACAGAACAATCTCAATGTATTTAGTAAACTCCCTCCCCCCTCAAAAAAAAAAAAAAAACACACAATATGCAGCCTGGTAAATTCAATTTTAAATCTAACCTGTTGCAATAGCTGCTAATATCACTAGCTGGCTCTACGAAATCTTACCTTTTCACTGGCAATGTTACATCAACAGAGTTGGTGTGTAACTTTAAAAGTTTTAATCTTAAAATCAGAATGCAAATAAATTCTCTTCGATTTTTTGCGATTATAATGACTTTCTCCTCTTTTTTTAGCGTTTTCAAAAACTCTCGAACAGAATTTTACCTTTGAAGATTTTCTACTAGTTTGATCAAAACCACCATACTCCTATAGATTTTTATTTGTAACCAACTTTTTTAGCTATATTACTTAAACTTGTTGGTTTGAATTGAATAAGGTGCATTAAAAAAATTACTTAATGGAATTACTTTTCCGTTACTGTCGAAAATGTTTTAATTGGCATTGAATTCTTGCGTGCATTGTGGGAGTCATATGACCTAACTACAGCTTCCCATTGGCTGAAGCGGACAGCAATGAATTTGTTCTCGTTTTCTAAGGACACGACATGGGTATGTTCTTTTATACATAGAACGTACATTTTCAAAGCTCTAAAGTAAGAGGACAGACGTTTTTTTGAGTTGAAACCAAACTGTCCACATTTGAAAATGTCCACTTACATCCCTTTGCTTCTCATTGCCTCATATGTGCATTGAAAAACAGAAATATCAAAGCGAAAAGTTCATTTTTGAAAAGGAGTCTTTGCCGTTTAGCAATGAGCAGAATGTAAACTCGATTGATTTGACTGTCATGCATTAGTCAACAATTTGCATCTACTTTACTGATCGAAATGGGATTTTTTTTTTAACCAAAAGCACCTCAGGCAGAAACTAATAAAAAATTCTAATTTTTGAAGGATAACCAGTACTATATGTTGCTGCGGTGCTGGATTGGGAAAGTAGTTAAGCAGAGATCAATTTGAATGAATATAAGAAATTTGAAGAAACTTTCGATTGTTGAGTTAAAATTTTTAATATAAAAATTACCAGCTCAGGAAAATAACGTTAATAATCAGAAATGCTTTTACTCATTGAAAATCTTGACAAATTTGACAAAGTTTTACTTTTTATCTTCATAAGCACTGTTGTGAAAGGGGGTACTCCGTAGCTCTTTTGAAGAAGCAGTCTTCTAAGCCCGAGATCGTGGGTTCGATTCGCGGCGGTGCCCTGGGTATTTTTTCCTTCTCTTGTGCTGTAAATCTGACCTGTGTGTGTCCTGAGGCAAGGCACTTTGTACGTAGTCCTCTATGTATGTGAAGCTGTTTAGCTTCTACATAAATCTTACATAATTAAAAACTGAGCGTATGTATCTATGTATGTACCTATGTATCTATGTATGTACCTGTTAGATGTAACTGTGAACCGCACGCAATAGTAATGCACGTACAGTCGTTTTCCAAATGTTTAAATTATTGGTTGGTTTTAAATAAATGTATTGTGTTGTTTTGTACATGTTTGGCTCCTACTTTTAATATCGCTCTCTAAATAAATAAACCAACTGACAGTACCTATGTATCTATGTCCAAGTTTCTTCTCCCGAACGACAGCGCACTGATGATCGAACCAGGTATCGGATGATTCGTAATCTTCCCGTCTTTTGTTTGGCTATTTAACATAATCCTCTGACAAGAATTAGCAGGGGATATCCATTAAAAACTATTAATTATGACACTTAGATTTCGACATAAAATACCTATTATTCGCAAGTTTTCCTCCATTCAAATTATATTTCAGTGCTTCATCTCAACTTTCTGCAACAATGGTTTTATTAAAATTTATAGCGTGAAGAAAATCACTGAGACGAAAGATCTGTTGCCATTTTTGTTTCTCGAATTTGAATAAGCAAAATTCTGTATTTTGTTTTGAGGCTTTTCCTGTAATCTCAGGATTTAAAATTTTTCCTTTTAGGTTATTTTTCCGCAGTTTGTCGCAAAATTTTACTGATTTTTTTTTTTTTTTTGTTCAAGCCTGGTTGTTGAACACGCGTCACTTGACATAATTTTTATTTTCGAGGTAGGCCGTGCAAAGCCGAGCGACGCAGCTAGTAATTAAATAAGTTGTCGTGAAATCATCAAAGCGAGTCGATCTGTAAAAGTAATTCCCTAGCCGGCACTCGTAATTATACAGAAAAAATATGCAGTAAAATAAAACATCACAACTATTTGCAAACACATAGGATCATAATTTTTATGTTATTCTTGTCTTGGGCAGCATTTCCTTAGTTTAAAACCAAACAAAGAAACTTTAGAGATACAGCAATTTTTTTTTTCTGAGTGAAAAGAAAAATAATACAACCGCAATATAGACTTCAAGAAATGCGGAAAATTTTGACATGACACCTCTTAAAGTATCATATTACTCCTCACATGTTCAACACTGCACCTTATTGACATTTCTGAATAATTAGGTATGTGCTGAAAACGTATAGCTAAACATTTTTAGGTTTTACGTTTGTATCTGGTCTACATAGATTATCATGTTTAACCCATTAAACATGCAATACGGTTAAATATTTTCTTAAAACTAGAAATGTGAACTCAGATTTATGATTTCAGTTTAATATCACATTTATCTGACAAACAGCAAACCTGATACACATTCAAATCATTACCGTATTTTTTAACATTTTACTTTTAAAAATTTAAAGTAAGTTACGCTTTAAAAATAATGATTATAACGCATGCTTTTCCGCTGCGCCGAACTAAAAATATGTTTTGTACAACAATATACAAAAAAAAAATCAGAAAATTAGGTTTGTCTTCTAGAACAACAAAAATAAATCTTTACACTCAGTGCTTTTGCATGAATTACTCTATTTTTCATGTGATTCTTTTCATGATTAGTGTAATGAAATAAATAAAACGCTTATTCAACTTGATCCCCGGCCCACATCTCCGACAGGTGAAAATATATTTTAGCTGTAAATTGACGCAAAGATCAAATTCGTGATGAAAAGGAAGAATAACAGACGACGAAATGCCAGTTGACTTTTCCGACCGTGAGGATTGGGGTACTCGACGCACACGTAACGCTGTGCCCATAAATAAGCAGTCTGGTTCAGAGGCACGCTTTTGAGAATGGATCAACCCCATGGTTCCCCCCACCCCCTCCAGACCAAATCTATTTCAAGCACATGAAGGTTGAAGTTCCTACCCTTTAACTGAAAATAATACATTAACTCCCACTTGGAAAATAAAATCCGCAGTTAACATGGCGTCATCAGTTCAATCACCGAACCCCCCGAACCCCCCCGAAGCTCAATGAAAACGATGTCCAAACTAAAGCCCTAAATCGTAGCTTAAGTAGCGACACATCAGCCATCTTGGGGCTAAACCCCGCTTTCTTCTATGTTTGCTATGATGAACTAGGATGTTTTGCTTCTTGATTGTGGTATCCTATTAACTCTATGTTAATCCACAATAAAGAAGAAAAGCAGGTGGGTCCACCACAAACAACAAAGCGTGTTTTGCCCCAAGATGGCGGACGTGTCCCTACTTAAGCTATGATCTAGGGCTTTAGTCCAAACCACTTTCGCAACCTCTCTCTAAACTTAAGGAAAATAATTTTCGTTCTATTATCAGGGGCACCTCAAACTTACAAATTTGGAGGACGGAAATTTCTCAATTTCTTGAGTGAAGCTCTAAATTTTGCCGAAAGATTATGATTTTGCCATTCGGAACTGCAATTTTTTTTTAATTTAGCTCCATATTTTGCCGAATCAAACTTGTGCCGAATAAGGAAACTTTTGAAAGGTCACATTGGCCTTCCATCGGGTTGTCCCTGGCTATTACTTTTAAGGTAAACAAATCAGGTATATGATTTAAGTTTACGTTAACACTTATCCTACAAACTGCAGTCATGCTTACGTTATGAGGTAACCAATTTGCCAGAAATAATTATTCTAACACGTGGGTTATTCCATTATGTGGAATCTAAATGACAAGTGACAACTGTTTGGTACACTGCAAATTGTTTACAGTAAGGGGAATATTCTTTTAACCGATGTTCCAATGAGTGGACTCGACTGCACTTTTAAAACCACAAACCAATCGATTTTCTAATGCCTTGCGAATCTCCAAAAAACATTTTTTTTTAAATATTTACATTTACCAATCGATTCATCGACACCTAAACCACAGATTGAAACAAAGTGGTTAGTTAAGGAACCGCAATTGAAGATTGTGTGCAAACAAGTGCACACTACACAAATCAACTACTTCGAAACCTTTAAACAATTTAGATTCTAAGCCACAGCTTTACCAAAAACTGCGCAATTTGCTTGGAGTCTTTTTGATTTATTGTTTGCGGAATGCAGTTGTCTATTACCGGACGACTCATCTTTAGTCCGTATGCAATAAATACTTAATTTCCGCTTTAATGCAATATTTCAACCGTTTCAACTGGGGTGGCCGGTAAAGGGCAGTAACTGCAAATTTTTCATTTTTCCTTGCATTTTTGTCATCTATTGTACGTTAGCTTTATTGTACAAGCTTGCTTATTTGGTTTTCCCACTGAAAATAAAGAGCAAAAAAATGTCAAATTCCAACGTTTCCCTACTTTTAGTGTTAAATCCAACACACATTTCTTCAAATATCTTTAAAAATTATTTCTGCACATACTGCCATTTACCTACCCCTGGCAGTAAAGCTGTGACAAGTTGTGTGAGTAAAATCATGCAATCTTCCTTTATGTTTAAAAAATAAATAAATCAATAAAAGAGTGAGTGTTCAGCAACAAGTTAAAACATTATTCACAGTTAAAGAATTAGAACTTTTACGCTTTGGAAACTTTGAATCGAACCCAGAAATCCTCTTTCATTCGTATGCAAGATGGACATAATATCCACCATTTACAAACACCAAAGTACCAACAATTTTTTAGAGTATCTCCAAAATGGTTGAAGTACCATGGTTTTAAGTAGAGAAGCCACCATCTCGAAAATGGTCCCACTGATGTAGTGGAACTGTCGTACATAATGCTCTGCTTCACTGACAAAAAAAAAAAGAAAAAAAAAAACTGGGTTGAGAAGGATTTTTGTAAAGTAATTACATTTTTCATTTCAATCAACCTTTTTTTTACCCAGTCCTCAAATATCGCGCCTATTACTACTTTTAGTAATTAATTGCTTGAATTATAACTAAATTAACAGGTTATTTCTTCACTTTCTCTTATTTCATCTGCCCACATTCCCCCCCCCCCCCCAAATGTAATATCTAACTTGATAAATGTCTGTGTCCATTTGATTAATTAAGGAAAAATTTAAGAGGCTCCAACCACATAAAACCTTTTTATTACAGCTAGATTTCACATTTTGAGATTAGGCATTAATAGACGCAATAAAAATTCCTATTATTTTGCGATATTTCAACTATTTTCGATACATCACTTTTTTGCACCCTGCAATCTCAATTGATCGTAAATTAATTGCTACTTCCCATTCACTCGAGTGCAAACACTATCGAGTGCAAACATTCTTACGAGTTCAAAACAATCAGAGCTTGGTTTAAATTAGCTTTGATTATTAAAAACTCATTTTTACGCAATTCAAAAAGATGCCTTTAAAAACTAAATTGGCAAGTTCTATTCCTCCTCTTTTTTCATGTACCAAATTTTTCAGGTTATAATGTCTACCTTTAAAAAATTGCATGGCATCAAACTATTTATGTCATACTAACTGCACTGCCCGGCGTTGCACGGATTATCTCGGGAATAAAAGTTGTCAAGCGCTGCATGCTCAACAATTACATTTAAAAAAAGAAAAGAAACAAACAAAATTTTCCTTTACTCTTTGGGTTTTATTTTAAATTCGAAAAATGTCGTCATTGTTAGCAATAGAAGTAAATATTCCCTTTCACAGATTTTGATGAAAACCATCTGGGGGGGGGGGAGGAATTGCCCCTCCCATGGGTGCAGAAAAAACCCTATGTGAGTTCTTGAGGGTCTTGGTCAAGTTTGTCTAATATCCGATGCAAACTGTGGATTTCCATAATAAAAACCCTCCGAGGGGTGTTTTCACCCCCCCCTCAACCATAGGGAAGGGAAAACCCCATGACAATTTCACAGCATCAAAGTATCTCTGCGCCAAATATGGCAAATATCCGACAAAAAACTTATGGATTTGTATGTTTTCTGTCCTCCATAGCGGGACGAAAAACTATTCTATTTTAATTCCAGAGCATCAAAAGACCTCTGCCAAATCTGTCAAAAATTCGATGTAGACTTAATTTGTATAGCGAACATACACAAACTTTAATTTTTAAATATAGCTAAATTAGAAACAAGCGACGCCACTGAATCTTTCTAGAATAAGATGTACTCTCTGACCCGTGCGAAGCATTGACACGCGATGGAAGAAATTCAAAAACCAGTTTTTCATGTAATATATCTTCATTGTCATCTCGGGATGCCATAAACTAAAGCATTGTTTAATAAAGCAACAAAATAAATTGAAATTGACGCAGCTACTTTCTTAAAATATTTTTAAAAAGCTTTTTAAACAGCAATTTAATATGTTCAAACTAATGTATTGCTTCCCAATGTTTACAACAACGGAACTGTTGCTCAAAATCCGGAATGAGTTTCGATTACGTAACGACGAAAATTTAGATCAAAATTCTACTGAAGAAAATTCATCAATAAAACGATATATTTCGCTCCGAGGAGATTCGAACTCACGCCCTTCGCATTTTTAGAACGACACGGTAACCAACTGAAGTCAGGGTATCTTCACTTTCTAATACTACTGAATAAGTAGTTTTTCTTTTATTTATTTATTTATTTTTTACAGAACCGTAATGAGCAATTTCTATTTTTTTCCGAAAGCGGTGACACACAGCTTTCAAATTAGGGTAACGGCACCAGTAACAAATATGCTTAAGATATCACTCTCAGGGTAACTCAATTTTTTGGTCCATTTAATGTATTTAGACTTTTTAAGCTATTTTTCTCTTGAGCAACTACATCTCATCTAACATTTGGCTGCTTCTGGATCCTCTGAATGAGTTAATTCTATTTTTATTTGCTCAATTTCGAAAAAAGATCCAACCCCCAGTAACAGATACCGACAATTCTTGTGATACCCAGTAACAGATGAGTAATGGACAGAATTCCCTTTTTTTTTTTCAAAATGTGCATAAGTGTTTTATTTTTAGATCTAAAAACTCATTAAATTCAAATGAATATGAAACACCGACAGACTTCGTGGTATACCAACTGGGTCATAAAATTCACTCTGATAACACTAGATGGTTGCACCGTATTCATGGGTCACAACAACAGCAGTGTTACCCACCTAAAATTCTTATTCACTAGTAGCATCCGCACGGCTTTGCCCGTAGAAAATTAAAAGGTCTTTTGGTTCGTCTGTATATTTACAAATAATTTAGGGTGAATTTATCGCCAATTGGCTTGACCATGTTACGGTTCCACGTTATGATAAGATGTAAGAGTAAATTACCAAGTTATGATAATTTTCTTAAAATCGGAATAGAGAAAGAACAAAATCTAATTTCCGGAAAATCGCTTCGATGTGCACACCCTATGCTACAAGCTAATTCTGTGCCAAATTTCATGAAAATTGACCGAACGGCGACGGCGCTATGCGCGTCACAGAGATCCTTACAGACAGAGAGATTCGGACAGAGAGACTTTCAACTTCATTATTAGTAAAGAAATCCAAACTTACGACTACCTATTACTGGACCCTTGTCTATTACTTGTGCCGTTACCCTATGCCTTGCTTATGTTGTTTGATCAAGAATTGAAGTAGTCATGGCGTTGTCACAGAACACCCAGAAGAAATAATCAATGTGTCCATCTCTAGTCTTAAAGTATGCTTTTAATTCACTAGTAAACGGTTGTTGAAATAGTTTTTAAATGTATATTTTTTAAAGCAGAAACTTTAATTTATTTCAAACTAAATTTTATGTTTTTTTTTTCAGAAATATTTTTAAATAGAAGAGCAAAGTTCACTTAAACCTAACCTTGTAATCTTTTTCGCGTCTAACCCACTTAAAAGCTCTTCTCTAAGAAAGAACAGTGCAGTACGAAGTTAGATACATTCGCAAATTGATAATTCACAGCATCAGCAAAGTTGGTTTTATCTGATGTGCAAAAAATCCATGACTGCAGTTTGTGTAAACGCGAGTAAAACAAAATGCAAATTTAATAAAATAAATAGTATCGCATTTCGAGTATTTGTAAGGCTTGAAACACATTGATAGATTTTGTACTTACAAGTTTTAAGAAATTGTTCCCCATCAGACAATTTATGTCGTACAAACAGGCTTAGCTGGTTTTGTTATTAATTCCTTTTGAATTTTTTCACACTATTTTTATACAATAACTTCTCCAAAAAGTCGATACATTATATAACTCAGTCCAGTTAAATCATTGATCTTCTACCTTATTGTAATAACAGGCCAAATTTTTATTATGGAACAGCTTGCAGTCTACATTGCTTCAATGTATATGGAGACAATGTAATGCTTTAAAAAACGTTCTTTGTTTAGTTTCAAAATTACAGTAAAAAACGATATTCAACACGAAATATAGTTGAATTACTGAAACATGATTTAAAAAAAATCTGAGACTTATCAAAACACGATATTTAATTAAAATTATCAGAGAAAGGTGATTTTTCTTTACCACCTATTCGAATTAGTTGGGACCGGACCTTATTCGGATAATTGGACTGCGTTTGAAAAGGGGTCCATTTTAATTAGTATTAAATGCATGGTGAAAATGGGAGGGAAAAATGAACTATTTTAAAATTCTTGACGGGAATCACGTTTGTCAACTTCCCAGCACTAATCAACACAAACTGTCAAAATAAACAAAATCGGTCCGGTCGTTTCAAAGTTTACCCCGGACATACAAATTTGAGGCAGCAAGAAGCAAAGGTACGGAAGTGGAAATTATCATGTTTTGAGTATAATGCATTCAAAGATAAGGTACTAGGTAGGTTTCCATTGTAAAGTTGATCTAAATGATGCTGCATAACAGAACCTACCAGGGCTACTAGTATTATCTCTTGCATCCAAGAGAGGAGAGGTTCACCTATCATTTATACTAGTTGTCTCCAAATTTTTAATTTTGCCACTTACATCCCTTTGCTCCTCACTGTCTCATTTGTAGATTGATTTTTGTTTGTATAAAAATTTGCTTTACTTGCGTTGAAGTTTATACGATGAGAATAACCTGTGTTGTATTATAAAAATACGAAAAGCACGTAATGAGTTGGGATTCTGCTGTAGTTAAGTTTTCCTCCATTTTCGTTCTCTCATAACCTTCATCAAGCATCGTGTCAGTTCATGTGAGGCGTCGTGAGTAGCTATTTTAGTTACAACATTGTTTCGCGAGATAATTTTTTCAAAAAAGTATTTTGTTTCGGATGTTAAAAGAATTCTTGCTTACTAAGCAATTTACTCGAAGCTTAAATAATATATAGAGTATTTTTCTTTTGTAACTGTATGGTGAGCAGAAGTGTTCCCATAAGGTATACTCCAATTTCGCCGCATACTATCACAGTTTTTAGACATATAGCGTATACTCCTCAAAAATTTTCATACATGTAACTTAAACTATCGTCTCATTTCTAAATTTTTCTAAAGCAATGAAATGATTGAGGTACCGGTTACAATTTTTACCGAGCGACCCTTATAGAAGCACATAAAAAAAGCAGTTAATGGTTGCAGTGGTAGTTAATTAAAATTAATTTTTGAAACATAAGGAAAATGTAAAACTTCAATTGACCCAGTTTTTTTCTTCTACCTGAAAAACCCAGAACTCAATCACCCTTGGATTATACACTCAAGAATTTCTGGCCATATTATGTACATGCTCGCATACCCATATTGCGCATCATGGATTACTGGCAGTGTACCCTCAGAAAAATTGATGGGCTCATCACTGATGGTGAAGTGCTCAAAACTCGATATGGAATCGTAAAGGTTCAGCGAGGACTATAAAACAATTACAATAGTACAAGTATAGTACGCTTCAAAATTCTAAATCGTCCCAGCCTCTAAAAATGAGCATAGCTGCCAAGTACAGTGAATTCTGTAAAAAACTCATTTAACATTTTAAAACAAAATTTATCAATGCGACATCGAAAAACATTTTGTAAAGTATGATGTTCTCCATAAATGGAATAACTGTCAGATATCGAGCGTATTTGGTAAAGTTGAGTATGCGTTGTGAGTAGAAAAGTAATCCAGTTAAATAGTTAAATTAACTCAAATTAAGTCTTCAAAAAGTCAAAATCTGTTTTTCAATTCCTAGTATAAGTTCACACTCTCCCTATAAATATTTATTAACATATCTTGTTCAAATCTCGAAACTCAGTTTTCACCCACTTTCTGTGATCTGATTCTTTCGTAATTTGGCATGAGGCCTGACAACGCGATGAGAGAGCGATATTCTATAATCAAATTAATTAAATGTTAACGATCTGTTTCCTTTTCCAGTTATAATCATCATTTTTGCATAAGTCCTTTGATATGAGGATGAAAAAAATACTCGCGCGAATTAGAATTAAATATCTATTCAAATTTTGACTTTCCTGCATCAGATAAAATTTGTATTAATTTTCCCCAAGATAATTAGAACGTTATATGTACGTTCGTAGAATGCATATTAATTATAATTGTTTTAACAAATTGCATGCCAAGTGAGCTTGCATTTATAAGTTCATCGTTGATCACGGTTATTGAACAAAATGCTTTTATTAAAATGTTTAAAGCAATGTAAATACTAAAAAAAGGGTCAAAAAAATTACTAATTTTGTATAATTAAAAGTAACTGAAGTAAAAAGTTTCCTTGTTGACCTAAACTGGAATTGATTTCTTTGTTTTTTTAAACATTATTTGTTTAACTTTAAGGTACTCTAAAAATCGGGAATTTAAGGAAGTATCACGCCGTCAAGGACACAAGAGCACTTATGAAAACCGGGAAGAATTTTAGAAACTTGCTTAATTATTATTTGTGGCAGGTCTCTTCCTATAGGTTTAACAAAGAACAAAGACCTCTCACAGAAAAGGTTTCAACATTTAATGCACATTGTGTCCGTTTTATGTAATACAGTACTTTCTTCTCTTAAACACATAGCTCAAACCTTAAACTATGCAGCACAAAAAGCTAAACTTGTGCATTCATTCATGCTTTTCAAGAACCTCCTTTTTTTTCGAAAAAAACTGAATTGGACAGTGAAACGCGAAACACAAGTCAAAAATGTGCGTAAAGCTCATGATTACTTTGAATGTAAAATTTTTAACAAAACGCTACAATTTTTACTCGTCGGTTGTACAAGATATTAACAGCTTAAAGGATTTGAATCACCAGACGTCACGTTATGGCTTGGAATAACCTCATTTCACGACGCAAGACTTTTTTTTTGAAAAAAAAAAAGAAAATGAAATATTGCGTGGTTTTCCTTGGAAAACGCTTCTGATTTTCTTTATATGTGCAAAAATGCTTTAAATTCAGTAATAAGTAGCTATAATTTCAAGTCTATGGAAAGGGGGGAAGTCACTACCACATAAAGAATAGAAAAGTACTGTCAGTCAAAAAAGTGGATGACGTCGAGAAAATTTTGTGTCTTGAGAATCAAGAAAGGCTGCATCGGACAAAAATGATGCTAAGGACGCGCTTAAAGCATACCTGCATATATTACTGCAACATCAAGCAAACCGGTGTACGTATATGTACTATACTATGTACAACGTACATGTACAGTAGTTAATATATTTTTTTATTTAAAAATGGTCCAGCTATCCTACTTCTTTTCGCGATGTTCGAGGACAAAACAAACCCTCGACAGCTGTGACACGGACGGGATTTGAACACGCAACCCTCTAGTCTGGAGTCAGAGTCTGTAGAGGTTTTTTTCTGACCTCGAACATCCCGAAAAGTAGGATATCTTGACAATTTCAAAATAAAAATCTATCTATTAACTACATGCGAAACTAGGTAAACTCAAAGACTAAAAAATTTGAGCATTACCACCGTCGGAAAATAAACAAGATTCAATATTTTTTTTTCATAAAATTTTTACTTTGGTGTTTAGAGATGGGAATGATCGAAAAAAAACAGAAACTTAGAGGTAAAAACAGTTTTTTTTTCTGCTCAGGAAAATGAGAAATTTTGAAATTTCTAGCACAAAATTATGTATTCAGAAATTGTTATGCTTATATTCCAATCATTTTTTCTTTTTTTTTGTTTAAGTATTTTTCTACGTTCATATTTCCATATGAAAACACTAATTTTGATAATGGAAGCTATAAGATAATTTAATTTCCCCACATACCTAAGTATTATTCGTTACTTTTCTTATTCAGAACATCTATCAGCAAAACAATTTATATATCAATTAGTGGAAACGTTTAAGTAAAAGTTTTACTCAATTTTCATTTAATATATCGTCGTCTCAGAGCAACAGTAGGATACATTTGTGTTATTCTTGGTATTAGATTTCTTAGCGTTGCTCTGATGCGACTATATGGAGAAATGAGATAGCCAGACAAAACACGAAACTAAACGGAGGGAAAAAAATAGTTTTTCTACGGAGGGGTTTATCTGCAATCGGGGAAAATTTATTTTATTTAGATTAAGATTTGTATGTGCTTTTAACATTTTTTTTAGTATCTAAGATGAAAACACGAACTTTGACAATGGAAGCTATAAGATAATTTTAATTCATTATGCAACAAAGCAGTTTTTGCTACTTTTCTCTAATAAAACTGTTGAAGTATACACAAAACAGAATTATATCAATAACATCAATCGGTAGAAATATTTTGATTAACCAAATTATAAAAACATACCACTGAAAATTAACTGCCAAAGGATGATTGGATTAATTTCGATACTTTTGAGTGCTCCAAACTCAGAAATCTAAGACTAGGGGTTAGAAAACAGAAGGACTTATTTAATAGTTTGCATAATAGTTAATATAGTTTGCATAATAGTATTAATATTAATAGTTTTAAGCATATTTCTAAGAAGGAAAAATAAAATTGACTGCATATAGTTTTATATAATAAGTACTTGTAAGTTTTGTAACAAACTGCGTTTTAGTTAAAAATTCATGTGTTCATTTTCTCCAATTTTTCTTGAACTCCCCCCCCCCCTGAAATATTTTTTTTTTTCACGGTTTCAAAATTTCCGTAAATTTTACATCTATAATGATTTTTCATTACAAACTAGCAAGTCAAGCAAAGGTGAAGTTTTTTTAGTGAAGAACATGATTTTGAAGCATTATTTCTTTCAAAGAAACTACCTTTGAAAATGGAAAAGGGACATTACTTCTTCAAAGAATATTTAAGTCATTGCAAACGTACACAAATTTTACTATAAAATTGAATTAAAAGTTCACATTTTTGGGAGGTGCTGCTTTTAACTAAGCACAAAAAAACAAATCTTCTCCACAGAGGATCCAATGGGGTAGTTTCCTTCAGTAAAAAGCACTGCTTTTAGCCAATGAAATTGATCGGATAAACAAAAGGGAAAAAAAAAATAACATGGAGCCAAAAATAAACTTGCATTTTCCCCAACACTTTTTTTTATTTAACTTTTTTAAATGTCCGGGTATTTTTTTATAAGGCGTGGTCTTTATGACGTTACATGTGATGTAATTTGGCACGCTACTCCATTGGCACTTAAATGTTTACTAGTGAAGAATGTCAACCGCGTTAACAGGTTATGATAATTTGTGCTGTGCGTAAGTGGCATCAGTGAATGGCATTTCATTACTTGTGATGTCATCTGTAGAAGTGTAAGAAAAGGGTTTCAATGTGTACACCAATTAAAATAACTTAAAAAATATTAAACTTTGTCAAATTACTTTAAAAAATTGTTAAATCCTACGTTTTTAAACATGTTTAAAAAAAAATGCTTGTAAAATTTCAGAAGTAACTTCATTGCAACAAACTAACTCCCCCCCCCCACTTGCACATAATGTCGTAATGCATCCCTCAAATAATTGTCAAAACAGTACGTCAGTGTTCGTACTTTTCGTAATCGAAACTTGCGTTCTAACAGTCAAGAAGTTTCACTTAAAGTAATTCTGTTAGTAGCCTCCGGCATCTTAAGCAGCAAATTTTAAATTTTAGTCAAGAAACTACTTTTATTTAATCTTTTGTTAGTTTAAGGATTTTTTCTGCGCAAATTTTCCTGTGAAATAAATATTTACGCCTTTTGAATAATTATTCAATCATGATGTAAGCGATATTTAATTCCTACTTTATTGCAACTTACCTTTTCGTGGGAAATTTTCAAAATTTAGTCTCTTTTCTCAAAAAAAAAAATAAAGAGGGAAATAAAAATAATAACGAATGAAAATATTACATCACAAAGCTTCTACTTTTGCTAACGTTTTAGAAAAATGTAAGAACTATTTGAACACCGACTTCATTTGGAACGAAAATATCAAGAAACTTCCAATGACTTAATTATTTTTTACTCTGATGAATTAGCTTTTAGTTCTGATAAAAAAATTTCTTGAACTGGTAATCTAGCTTCTTAAATATTTTTCCTTATAACGTTTTTATAGATGCTCTTTTTCTTTAATACCGAAATTTTGTTGAAACGTTTATTACTGAATACATTTATTATTCCAATCCTCAATATTTTGGTTTTAAGCATTATAGATTCGATTTTGCTTTACCCGTTTTCAAAGACTCGTAAAGTAAATTGCTTTTTATTAGTATTTTACCCTGAGCCATGGTTAGTGGTCGCCAACGTCGGCTGGTATAACGTAGAATTGCTTGAAAAATATTGATTTACTTTTGTCGGATGTTTTTTCGGATGTATTGCATTGAAATCAACGTGAACAATGGTTGTTCGTTTGAACATTCGTTGTGTTCTTAAATCTCAATTTTTGAATCCTCACGTTTTACAGAACCTTCACTGCTATTTTACAGAATCTCGACAAATAAAATGTACGCATCAAAAGCCAAAATACTCTTTGAAACTGTATTGCAGATCTTGGTACACTATTTCATAAAGAGCATAATTTTCAGGGTGGGCCCAAAAGTTCGATATGATTTCAAAAAAAAAATAATATTTTCGAAACAACTGCTGAAATTACAAGAAGTGACTCACATGAATGTGAAGAGAATGTATGAAGTTTTTTCCAGTTAACAAATGCTCAATGTGTGACCATGTTACAAGACAATCATCTTACCTGCAATCCAGCTGGTTTCACACATCCTGCGATTTCTTTTTATAGGGTAACATCAGACATTGTTTATCAACTTATGATGCCGAAAATACTACAAAAACGTCAAGAACACATTTTTTGTAGCATTTACGAATCATTGCTAGTGTCTACTTTGAAATCTGCGGAACGATCCGGATTACAGGTTAGATGATATCTTGTAGCAGAAGGAGCGTTTGTAATTGAGCATTTTGCACAATGTGCACTCACATTGCACATTTGTGATTGAACTTCATTGGAAAAACAACTTGGTGAATACTTTTTGAATTCAAGTATCACTTATTTTAACATGGGCATAGTTTCAAAAATATGATTTTTTTTTTTAAAAATCGGGTACATCATTTATGCTCACTATGTACTACAACTTTGACTTTTTAAAGAGGTGGCGTAACTGAGAACAATCCTAGCGGAAAAATGCTCGAAAAGTCTGGCTCTAGTGAAAGCCTAAGCAACCACTTAATTAGTACCTTTGAGCAGGCATTAAAATAGAGGAAGAAAGTCCATGTATTGGCTAAGTTAAATTTGACCCCACGTCACGTGACTCAACAACGACGAATGGTTGGCACGTTTTGCGTGAAACAAGCGAAAGAAACCCGATTTCATCCGATGCCTTGATTTAAAGTCTATCACGTGACTTGGAGTCTTGGTTTCATGAATGAAAACCTTCACCCCCCTCCATTTTATATCTTCTCAATGGTTAGTATCCTTTAAACCTTTAAAAAATAAAATAATTTCAGTTTTTATTTTTCAAAAATACTCAAATGAAGGGTCTTCAAGCGACACGGAGTTCAAGTTTCCATGTATATTCAAAGAAACTCGATTTAAATATTAATAGGTCAGAAAAGCATTAAAATGTTCATACAATTTTGCTTTCACATGCGATTTCTCAAAGTGTCAATTTCAAAACTTGTGTTTCTTTTTTTTTTTTTTGGGAAAATGACTTCACACATTGCTTTGAAATTATCACCACATTTTATTTATATGTTCATAATTATACTGAACTGAAATGTCTGCTTTAGGATACACTTTTTCCATGACAGTTCTTTTTTTTCACTTAAAAAGTGATTTTTCGTTAAAATAATAAATTATAAAATAAACAGAATTGTCTATAAATTTCACTTCAGAAGGCTTAGATATTTCTCGAAAAAACTGAAAATTGTAAGTTTCTATCATTAAAACACTTTGAGAAAAAGGTACATTAAGTTTAGCAATTTAACAGTACGCATATACGGAGCACCGACTCGCGTTTGTGGCTGGAAAACAAATAATCAGTAGCAAAGAAAACATTTGTTTTTAAAAACTCTCCCTTTTAAAAATCATAAACATTATAGTTTATAACTAAAGTAACATTTTGTATGTTACTGAAGTAATGTTCAATCATCTCATAATATTTAAAGTAAAATTCAAGGTATTCATATTGATAGAGAGTTGACAATCAGCAAATAGTAAAATCATTTTAACCCCTTGCAATGAAGTGACGATTCCAGGTTTAGTTCGTGATCTGATCATGAAGTACAAGGAAGACAAATGCTTATCGTCATGTACGTAAGGTTACTATTTAATAGGATAGTAACAGTTTAGTTATACTATGAATAGGAAACGATAACAATGTAAACAATTATTAAGTATCTAGCTCACTTGAGATTTACTTCGTTTATAACTTCAGTGTTTTTTAATATTCCACAAGGAACAGCAAAAAATGAACTACATTCAATTAATTTAAAAAACAGTTAAAATCGGCAATGCCACTTTTGTTTTACAACAGCGTTTAAATCATAAAGGAAATCATTTTGTTTTTTTCCAAAATTTCTTTTCTTTCTCTAATGGGGATGCGTCAGGGGCACAATCTTTTTTAGACCTAGTGCGATCCCCCCGACACAGCACCCATTCTTTCACGTGGCATTACTATCGTGCTTTTAGCACGAGAATTTTGACGCCCAGTTTTCCCTCTAGATGGAGACACCTGGGCTCTCTTCGATGTGAAACTGCACTAGGAATTTCATTTTGTCGCGAGCCTTCCAAGCTGAACGAGTACTCCAGGGATTTTTTACATGCCGCATAATCATGCGACATGAACGCTGTCGAATTTCAGCATCTTGAAAATCCACCGACTGGAGCCAGGTTGGTTGGATGCTAAACTAAACTTATTTCACTCTAAATATGTTAATAACCTGGAAGGAGATATTGGAAGGGGTTAACATGTAATCTATATAAAAAAACTTATGAATAATTAGCATAATAATTGAAAACATAATTATATAAATTGCGTATGTTTTATAAAATGCAATTTAAAAACCCAAAGTCAGAGATAACGTTGTTCATTGTTTCTCCCCTTCTCAGTCATTTTTAAAGACCAAAGTCAGATAGAAATCTGCAGTATAGCTTGTAACTGGGTCCAACTCATTCAGAAAAGTTTTTGACGGAGAGCTTGCTATCTAGTTCAAAGGACATCTTTTGTGGAAGAGTTTAAAACATCTCCATCCTTTTTTTTTTCTTTGTTCAGTGAAATCTTCTGGCGGAAATAGATATGCTTTTATGAGTTGCGTCAGAACACATCGTCTTACGCAGTATTTTTTCCTGAACAATTTTCTTACTTCGCAGGCACTCTGTAGTATTTGGAGGCATCAGGATCCGAACCCAGAATCTTCGGATTCTCAGTTCATCGCCCTCTCCAATAGGCTACCCATGGCCATTGTCTTCATGCACCAAGCAGGAAAGTACACATTTCACCAAACTTGAGATTTATTTGTTTCACCGGAAACATCGAAGAAAATAGATTTTTTTTTTCACCAAAACCATAACACAGCGGCTGTCTTAGAAGACAGTTTGAAAATAGTCTGTTGGGAGATTTTTCCATAAGCTCCAGTTGGATCATATTTCACTTAAATGCCAAGTAGAAGTCTTCGTGGCAAACTCGACTATCATACCAAATCTGTTGCATAATATGAGTTTTTATTTAAAATCAGATGTCCTATGATTTTCACTTTCAGTGCGGATTTGTCTTAATGCCTGCGAAATATTTGGTGTTGCAAATAACGTGACCATTTAATAGGGAGCAATTTTCAGTTTCTTCTATGTTGGGAAAAAATATTTTAGTGACGAAGAAAATCAATTCATCTTTCCTTCCACTGAAGAGCCATTTTCTTTTCTTTTGTGAATAACAGCAACAATTCCTAGCATCAGTGTAATCCAGCAACAGATGTGGTACTGTCAGATTAACGGCCGCTTGAGTTCGTCTCTACCGTACACACTTCCTTCTCTTTAAAGTCTTTTCTCAATCAGTTGGATGATTTTTTTCGCTATATCCGATTTGCATTGGGAGAGTGAGGAAGAGCAGACCACGTATCCTTTACTGCTCTGCCGCTCAAGGGGCTTGGTTAAATTGCATTTTTCAATATAGTTAATGAAAAGAAAATATGATGAAAAGCTATACTTCCTAATACTCTGAATAAAATTATCACATACTATTTAAAACATAGTAAAAATACATTGACAATTCCTCTACAATGTACTAACATCAAAACTAACTCAATACATTAATGAGAAGCACATTTCTGAGATTCATGTAAAAAGCTTTATGGGGAGATAGTTTCTTATTACGAAGTGCAACTTTTTTTACAGTATTAAAATCAGGAAATACAATATGGACAAGATTTGTTTGTCAAGCACCATGCTTTGTGTTTTTAGCAGTTTTTTGCTGTGGTTTTTTTTATTTAGCAGGGTTTTTTTTTCTTTTGTCTAGGTTTAATTTTTTCCCCCAGCGTTTTTTTTTCTGTGGGGTTTATTTTTTTCCCCAGCACTTTTTTTTTGCGGGGTTAATTTTTTCCCCAGCATTTTTTTTTTCTTTTGCAGGGTTTATTTTTTCCCCAGCATTTTTTTTTCTTTTACAGGGTTAATTTTTTCCCCAGCATTTTTTTTTTTTTTTGTGGGGTTTATTTTTTTCCCCAGCAATTTTTTTTCTTTTGCAGGGTTAATTTTTCCCCAGCATTTTCTTTTTTTTTTTTGCGGGGTTAATTTTTTCCCCAGCATTTGGTTTTTTTTTTTTTTTTTTTGGTACTTGACAAGTACATTGTAACAGTACAATTGAATTAACAAAAATTACAGTTCGTTTTTCTTAAATGCAAACTGAAACTACAACAACAGTGAGAATAAAACCACAGGTTTTATATGAATTATTGAAATTCATTTCATATTCAACTAGTGTAGTTTGCGATTTTTAATCTCAATGCACAGTATTTACGGGAAAATAACGGGTTAATGACTAGACTTTTTAGACAGAAGTAATTTAACAAATACAGAACAAAAACTTTTCATTCCTTAATTGGCTAAATTACATTCTAAAAAAGTGAAAATATGCAGAACTTTTGAAACAATAACTCATATCTGAATTTCAAAACATTGGGGTAGCAAAGATGAAATTTGAATAGTTTAGTAAGAAAAATTTAAGTACTAATTTTTAAACGCGTTTTCTGTTCTGTCTTTTTTTTTTTTTAGTACTTTCTGAAAAAAAAAAATAATCAAACATTAAAATTTTCAAAATCTTATACTATTACGTAAAATTACTTTTTATTTATTTTAAAGAAAAAACTAAAACTTATGTCTGTAGGAATTTTTTTAAACCTACCGAACATGGAAAAACCCCTTCATGAACACATTAATATATTTTTGAAGTTAGATTCCTGTAAATAAGTATAGCTTTTATTTGATTAGAAAAAAGCTTACAGATAACAAAATCGCTTCGCTTCGTTTTCCTCTTTTGAATAACCTACCACTGAAAACAGCGAAACGATACAAATGCCACTTTCAGCACTTCTTTTACCATGAGTATTATCAATAATGGTGTGCATTGAAAAAAATGTGGTTTTATTCATCATAACTCATCTGAACTTCACTCAATAAACTGCCCATCGATCCATTTACACGGAAGTGACATTTTTACTCACACTTGCGCTTCATCTCCGGAATTATAAAACTTGACTTTTACTTTGCTCTGTGTGTAAGGAACCATTTCAATTTTTTCAGAAAATTGATACTTCATATGATACATAATGGTTCCCTACACGCAAATCGACAAAACTAAAAGCCAAAGTTTAAAATTTAGGGAGTAAAGGGCAAATAAGTGCGTAAAATTGTCTTGTGCGAATGGACTGATCAAAGTACAACTTTGCATAAGAAAAAGAAAATTTTAAATACATTTAATTCCAGCAACAATCGGTACAATTTATAACCTGTTACGTTATTTTTTTCTTTAAAGTTTTGCTCAACACCATAAAGCGTAGTTAACCTCTTGTATGAACATGGGTGCTCATAAAGGGAGGGAAAGGGGTCTTTAGGTACTGTCAATTGTTTTAAAAATAAATTTTAAGCATGAATATAATTGAAAACATTTAAACAAACCATTAATAAATTCCTGAAACCTTAATTTAACATTTTTGTATTTTTAATATGCGTTGATGTTGCTTTTAGAATTATAACAACTTATTTCAGAAAACAAACTTTGACCTCTCTTCTAAGCAAGAGAAGATATTAATTTCCGTTAAATGATTTAAAGTAAGTTTACATTTCAAAACAAAATATTTCTTTTATAACTTTGCAAACAGAGGATTTTTTTTTTTTGTTTTGAGTTGAATTATTGCCCTGAAGCAATAAAGTTTCTTAGCCTCCAGTAAAGTAACTCATATGGCATTCTGTGTGTATGAAAAGCAGTGTAATACAAGAGGTTAACCCTTAGAGCAGGTATTAAAGTGGAGAGAGCAAGTTCATTCATTGTCTTGGCAAAAGCTGACCCAATACCCCAAGTCACGTGACTCAACAAAGACGAATCGTTGGCACGTTTTGCACGAAACAAGCGAAAGAAACCTGATTTCTTCCAATGCTTTGCTTTAAAATTTATCACGTGACTTGGGGTATTGGTTTCATGAATGAAAGTCTTCACTCCTTCCGTTTTATCTCTTCTCATTGGGTTAACCTTTCTAATTCGACAGAGTTCAAAAGTTTTAATGTATCTCCAGCATCTTTATTTGGAGCTGACTTTTCAAGCATTTTTCAGAGAAAAGGTATTTCAACTGTTCGACCGTAGCACTTCCAAAGTTTAACGAATAATTGCACTTTTTGAGCATTCACAGCAGTTTTAATGAATTTTGACGAAAGTGTAAATGATTTAAGAAATTTATCGCACCAATGAGTGTTATTCAAAAGCTTACTCTTACATTTTTGAAACATTTCCTTAAAATATCAGTTTTTTTTTTTTTTTTTTTTTTTTTTTGTGAAAGTTCAATTTACATTCCTTAGTAATAGATTCTTAAGCTTAAATTAAAGTCTAACAATCTGAACTAATACTTGTGTTAATTAAAGCATGAATTATCCAAGAACAAAAGTAAACCAATGCATTTTCCTCGCAAACTTGTTAAATGATTTCTCTATACGTGAGCATGTTTTTCTAACTCACAAATCATTATCTCGTTAATAAGTTCTGTTCCGAAAAAGAGCCAGAATTTTCATAATTTTCAGAAAAAAATTTTGTTGAATAGTTTTAGCATTAAAAAAAAAGCTTTATCCAGTTCATCTAATGCAAACGTAAATTGATAATTTTCCTGAATGGAATTTTAATTAACTTTTCAAACGCGAATTTTTAAGTCTCACAATTCCAGTCAAAGTAGGATGAAGTACATCATTTTTGAACTAGATTGCAATTTTCCCAAACAGAAGTAAAAGTATTACTGTCTGCTTATTCAAAAGAAGTAATTATCACTAAAACACTTTAAACTACTTTTCTCCAAAATAAAAGCCTTTTATTTTATTTTACTTTAAGTTCAAGTAGTTTGCACAAATTTCGGGTTCGTAATGGTTGACTCAGCTGTTCATCCCTTCCGTGGCTCGATAAAATGAGTACCAAGCGAAATTGGGAACGAAACTCTGCGGGTTCCGCGTTAGTCTGACCACTTAATAGGAACATCTGCCTTGCATCCCAGAGCCCCCTGATCAGGAAAGCTGAATTGGGCACAGTAGGCCTTGGCCCTCATGGGCTGTCGTGCCACAGGGTTTGGTTTTTTAATTTGCGCATTTGATGGTAGAAATTTCTGGATATTTCAGTCCGTCTTTCTATTTTGGTGGGTTAGCAAAGAGCATAGTAAAATGAAATTGAGACTTAAATTACCTAAATTCAATTCGCAGAAGGAGGGGGGGGGGTAACATTTCTACGACATAAAATTCCTTGGAATTACTTAAGTAATGAGCGGTAAAACGTCAAATGAGGCTATCAGATTAAAATTATTTTAGTTTTCACATTTTAATAAAAAGATAAATTGAGGCAGTGAGAAGCAAAGGGATGCAAGTGGACATTTTCAAGTTTTGAGTAAAATGCGTTTAAAGATAAGGTTCTAGGTAGACTTTCATTGAATTTTTTTTCTAAATCATGTTGTATAACACAACCTACCAGGGCTACTAGTACTACCTCTTGCTCCAAGACAGAGAAGGGGTTCACGTACCATTTGTACTGGTTATCTCCAAGTTTTAATTTTTGCCACCCACATCCCATTGCTTCTCACTGCCTTAACAGTTGGTTGATAAGCACGCAGCAAACAATAAGAGGAATGCTGTTTAGTTTGAATTACTTTATCAGTTTGCGTAATTTTGCTCCCTTGAGCACTTATAGCAAAGGATCTCGAAAAGTCGGAACTGAAATAAGTTTTCCCATGTTACTTCCCTTTTCTTTAAGCAAATTTTCCTTATTTCGCCAGACTATACATTCTAATCCAAAACATTACTCGGAGCCTAACTAGATTGGTCGCTTACAAAAATCCTAACAATATCCGGGAAAAATGGCAAACGAATTAGTTGGCCCACAAAGCTTTTTTTCATTTTTATTTGTTAGAAATAATTTTTCAGTGCATTTCTATTCATATGAAAACAAAACTCCTTCCTTTGATTCAGATTTTTTTTTTTTTTTTGAAAAACCAGAAAGTCACTTTCCTGGCCTATGAGAACTGTCTTTTTCAAATGTAACAATTTTTTTTCAGAATTTTTATTTACGGATTAAAATTGTAGTATTAAACTATGATACTTAAAAGTTGTAAAATAGTTTTTTAATCTACTTAATTAGTTCAATAATCAAAGTATATTGTAGTAAAGTGTGTCCCAAGTTTTTTATGTGACTCATGGCCAGAGAACGAGTTAAATTATTGCAGGTAAAATGAAGTAATTTTCAATCTGTTATATTTGAGACGCTGTTTATTCTCACCATTTTGTTGGATTCATCGAGTATTTTGCAGTTCTGATTAGCCTGGTGGACCTATGAAAATTTTCAAGTTCAAAACTGGGGTGCGTATTGTTTTTGCTGTCACTCTCCCAGACATTTCCGACTCATGTATTTTTTTTCCCAACCATTCCTGTTATGTGTTTAATAAAGGACAAGAATTTAAAAACGAACATTTTCAGCTTTAACTAAAATTTTGAGCCTTGGAAACAAGCTCTGGGTAAATAAAGTGCCCCTGCCATTTTCTGTTTAGGACAGCATAGCTAAAATGTAATATGGTTTAAGTGAATTCCCTTTATTTTCCCTTGTAAGCTTCTCAAAAAGTTTTTTTTTTTTTAAATTTTTAAAGCATTTTTATTTTTAGTGAATTTGCGATTAGAAAATGTCTGCTTTTTAGAGAATCACAAAGGTGACGCAATAACTAACACGTTTTCAAAATGTATTAGAACAATCGTTAACATTCCTGAAAAAAACCTTTGCCCTTTCAAGAAATCAACGAGGTTGATCCCAAAATTTTAAAAGTATTTTTTTTCTGAAAGAGCATGCTTAAAATGATAGAATCTGACCACTTTTTAAATAATTTGTTCAAGTTTAATGTTTTTCAAAAATTACTGAAATCGGTGCACTTTCATTGTTTACGCTTCTGTCGTGTGACATCACAAATAAAATGCCATTCAGTGTTGCCATTCACTGAAAAAAATATTTAATTCTCATGTTTACTCACGTGTATTAGCAACGATAGGGTTGATAGCAAGCGTAGAGTGCAATATTTAATTCGCTTTTTGATTATCATAACGTGGTAGAAAGATGCGCCAAATCGCATCATTTGTGACGTCATAAAGACCACGCCTTGTTTTCAAAATCGGACATTTTAAAAAATTAATTAAAAAATAACTGTTGGGAAAATAAAAGTATTTTATGGGTCCATGTTATTTTTTTAATTCATTCTATCAATTTCAGTAACTAAAAGTAGTACTTTTGACTGAAGGAAACTAAGCCATTACACGAATTAATTTCTCAATAAGTGATAATGTTTTTTTTTCCCCTTTTGGCTCAAAAACCATGAGCTTGTTCATACGTTCCGTCCCGAAAAAAAATTCAGAATTTTCATAATTATAGCAGGCATTTCCTAATGCCTAGAAAAGTTTTATTCAGTTACATTAATGTTAAAATAAGTTGACATTTTTCCGCAATGAAAAGCGGAATTAACTTGTAGAACATTGATTTTTAATTCTCACTATTCCAGTCAAAGTAGCTTGGACTACAATACTTAAGAACTTTCTCGTAATTTTGCCAAATTATACCTTGTAAGTATGATTTGATTAAGCAAGTAAAATGTTCTGCAACTAAGTATATTGCTTTAGCTCTCTTAATCAATACACTCACACTAAGTTTAATTTACAGGTAAACAAAAGAAAAAAATAAATGAAAACCTGCGAAAAACTTTAAAAATCAGAACAGAAAAAAAAAGAAAAAATAGAACTCAACGGGGAAGGGGAGAAGTTCACTGAACAGCTAGTCTGCTGAAAAAGATATTTCTAATATTATGAACCTCGGAAACTGAAGCAACAGAATTTACAAGAAGTGAAACTTAAGGTTAAAGAAATCAATTAATCCATACTATTTGAACTGACAGAACTTTTCATTTGAATCTCTTCTACTGCACTATTTGATCAGTCAATGGGTTTGAACAAGGCCTTTAATGATTGTCTAAACAAGCTTTCTACAAATATCACCACCATAAAAACCTTTTTCAGACAATTCGATTTCGTAAATAACTCGACGTACTAAAATATACACGTAGATATCACGTAATAATATTCGTATAAACTTTTTCAAAGAAGCACTATTACGATTGGTTTAAGGTTTAGCTTTCACATATATAAACTTCATTTAAAGGTTGCTTTTATTGTTTTTTTATTAAGAAAAATTTATCTGATTTATCATTAATTGTTCCAGAAGTAAGTAAAATAAGCATGTAACTTTTGTTTTTACAAAAACAGTCCTTTAATATGTACAACTTTTGAGCTGAAAAGGGTTTTCTTTTTCAGAGGCAGTTTTATAAGAATCTGGCAGAAATAGCATTTTATTGATCCACTTTTTTATTGTCAACCTTTTTTAATTTACCTTTTTACTGCTCTCACATTTTAAAAGTTACTTTATTTTAAACGGTTCTTATAATTTTTAAATAATCGTTTTACTTTTCTAGCATTCTATTTTTTATTAATTCACCTCATGCTACAGGGCATTGCTATAGCAAAATCTCTACATTCTACATAGTACAAAATGAAGTCGCCAAAAAGAGTCTCTTTGTTTAAACGCGCAAAACTCGAGAACTGCCCGGCCGATTTCGCTGAAATTTTCAGTATCTTTTTTTTAGCACCGGAAAGATTTGCAGACTAGTTCGAAAATAACTCGATGTGTAGTTCTTTTTTTATTTCAATTTAGGGCCCATTTTCCCATAAATTACCCCTAAATTACCAATAATATTACATATCGTTGGAAAGGGTAGAATTTTCCGCGTGCTACGCAATTTGTTTCAATACTCTAACTTAATTACGGCGGGAGTTATTTGTGTTTTTGCTCGATTTTTTTTTTTAAGGATTAGCTGATATTTAGGCATTACTTTCTTCATTAAATCTATCAACAAAAAGTTAAAGAATTGTCCCACAGTTTTATTTTTGACAATATTGGAACAAGCGATACATTTTACTCCTGATCCATCACGATCTATGGTCGAAAAACTATGCTTCTATCTTGAAAGGAAAAAAGTTACAAGCCTTTTTAAATCAAAGTTCAAAAAATCTCATTTCCATTCAAATTGTTAACCAGTTTCTTTCGCATTTTAATTTCTTAAACTTATTTTATTTTGTGCTTCCATGGTTACGCTTTTTAAATCCATCTTTCTCGATTTAATTTCTTTAAAGTATCTAATTTAATATCTGTCGCCATTGTTTGGGAGGGAAAATTGTTCACGATATTTTTGATTTATTTATGTATTTAAGCGTGATTGTTGAATATATGTTACTTAACACAATTTTTATTTTCAAGGTTTACCGGGCAACGCAGCTAGTTACTGAAATAAAAGGCATTAACGGCATGTACTGAGTTTAGCGCTAGCAACTAACTTACAAATTTTTAAGTAGAGATCGTATTGCAAAATGAGACTTAAAATGTGTAAAGAAAGTGCAATGAAAGAAATAATTTGTAGCTATAATTAGTTTAGTAGATGAAGAAAAACAACGTCGTTAGGAAACGTCGCTTCCCGATTTTTTTTTTACTGCAAAAATAATGCTCATTGAATTTAAACTACTTTTTATGACCCCACCCCCCAAACCCCAAGGTGAGTCCCCGCTTCCCCGAAATAATTTTTTCCCTACTAACTGCACTGACAACAATACTGCCGTGAGCAGAGGTAAAGGGAAATTACTGCAACTTTATCATTTTTCAGCATTTTTGTCTTTATTGCACAAGCCTGCTCATTTGGTTTCCGCTGAAAAAAAAAGCGTGAGAAAATCTGCTAATTCCGACATTGCCCAATGGTTAGTATTGAATGCAAACTGCATTTCGTCAATTATCTCGAAAACTCATTTATGCAGATACTTACATCAATTTTGGATAATCCTGATTTAGAACTTGGCAGCTCCACTCATTTTTCTCCCAGTCACGAAGCACGGCTTTAGTTAGAAATTTAACGGAATCATTTCTGGATTTTTAACATGACACAATTATATTGATGTGATCTTGACTAATAATAAAGCTGAAAGTCTGTCTCTGGATGCCTGACTATCTGTTAATACATAGGAGTCTAGAGCATTTGGCAGATTTTCATGAAATTTGGCACAAAATTAGTTCGTAGCATGAAGGTGAGCACCTCGAAGCGATTGTTCGAAAATTCGATTTTGTTCTATTTCTATGATTTTATTTTTACCACCATTGGTAGATTTAATTCCTCTGCATCGAGGGCATTACCATAACATGGATGAGCAAATTGACATAGCATATTGGCGAGGAATTCGTCATCCATTTGTATATATATAGGCGAACAAATGACCTTTTAATTTTCTACTACGGGCAAAGCCGTGAGGGTACCATTAGTTACTCTAAGAAACCGCACAAGTACCTTCTCGCGAATGGTTTATCTCTACATTGTGAAAAATGAAGTCTCCAAAAAGCGTGTGATTGTTTAAACGTGCAAAACTCGAGAACTACCCGATTTCGCTGAAATTTTCAGTATCTTTTTTTCAGCGAAGATTTGCAGACCGGTGCGGAAAAAAAAAAACCGACAAGTAGTTTTTTTTAATTCTAATTTAGGCACAATTGTCACAAATTCCCGAATATGACGGTGAAATATTACTTCCACATATTTATATTATATATCGTTGGAAAGAATGGAATTTTCTGCGTTCAAGGCAATTTGTTTCAAAGTTCCAACTTAATTACGCTAGGGGATATTTGCTTTTTCAGCCTGATTTTTTTTAGGCTTAGCTGAAATTGAGGTACTACTTTCTTCATTAAATAAATCAATAAAAATTGAAGGAATTATCCCACAGTTTTCTTTTTAACACCATTAGAAAAAACAAAAGGTTTTTTTCTCCAGATCTATCTCGACCTGTGGTCGAAAAACTAAGCTTCTATCTCAGAATGAAAAAAGTTACAAGCCTTTTTAAATCAACCTCAAAAACCACATGTAAATTTAAATTGCTAACCATTTTCTTTTGCATTTTAATTCCTTAAACTTTCTTTAGTTTGTGCTTCCATGGTTACGCTTTTTTATCCGTCTTTCTCGACTTAATTTCTTAAACGTATTTTAATATCAATCGTCATTGTTTGTAAGAGAAATTTTGCATGATGTTTTTCATTTATTTATTCAAGCCTGATTGTTGAATATATGTCACTTGATACAATTTTTATTATTAAGGTGGACCGGGCGAAACCGGGCAACGCAGCTAGTTCTAGGTAAACCGTACGCAACTAATCAGAAAATGTTGAAGAGCAAATTTACAGCGCTTGCTGAAATTAAGTAAAATGGCACGCGTAAGATGTTAACAGGAAGCCTTGTGGCTATCAGAAATTTATAATTTTCTATTTTTTCTTACATGAGAAAGACTTTTTGGTACCTATATAGGTGTTCTTGTCTGAAGAACATACCATTCAATTTTTCATTCATTCTGAGAAGATACTTCAGATTTTTGGAAGTTTAGTACAGTGGAATTCCAACTATCCGAATCAATTGGGGCTAGACCTCATTCGGACACTCGAAAATTCGGATAGTTGGAATTGACTCTATCTTTTCTTTACTAATAATAAAGCTGAAAGTCTCTCTGTCCGGATCTCTGTGACGCGCGTAGCGCCTAGACCGTTTGGCCGATTTTCATGAAATTTGACACAGATTTAGTTGATAGTATGGAGGTGTGCACTTCGAAGCGATTTTTCGAAAATTCGATTTTGTTCTTTATCTATTCCAATTTTAAAAACATTTTCCCGAGCAAAATTATCATAAGATGGACGAGTTAATTACCAAGTTATCGAAGCGTGGAACCGTAACATGGGCAAGCCGATTGGTGAGAAATTCATAAACATAATTTGTAAATATACGGGCGAAACAAGACTTTAATTTTCTTATTACTCGCAAAGCCGTGCGGGTGCCACTAGTTTTAAAAAATCACTGTATGAGTGTTGGAAATGGGGAGAAAAGAATAAGATAAAGAGCTTTTAAACCAAAAGTTAACATTTTTATTTCACATGTTACGCGTCGGTACATTGGAAGCTCTTAATAGAACTGTACTATTAAATGGTGATCCTAATAACGTTCGCGATTCGCCTGCAGTAACTTCTTAGTCGAATCCTTTTTAAAATGTCTTATTTTTTCTAAAATTCTTTTGGGTTAATCAGCATTTCTGCTAATCGGAAGTCTGATAACGAAGGTTCTGCTATACAGACAAAACAGAGTCTTATCCTGACGCTTCTTTACAAAGTTTTAACACTGACTGCAAACTACAAAAATGCTAGGAAACATCTAAAAAAAAACAAACAAAAGTTTATAAACCAGGGCAGATATTTGTGTGTTGATTTTTACCTTTATTTTCAAAAAAATATACCTTGTCTGCTTCTTAACGAAGGTTTGTAGGTTTAATTCATCGTGTCAAATTTATTGTTTATCAATTACTGTTGAAGCCATTTCAAAAATGTATTATCTCAAACATCTGGGTGATCGTCAATTACCCCAATCGTGATCAAAAAATGTCCCAATCAAAAGATTATTCAAAGTACTTTAAATTTTCATGAAAAAGGTTGCACAGGTCTGGCCACATAAGTGATCTAACTTTCACTAAAAATTAAAATTCTGCATTGAACAGTTTTTTCCCTTCATAAAATGTGCATTTTTTGAACAAGAGTAACACAAGGTCAACCTGCTATATTTTCCCTATCTTTTTGTGCCCTATGTTTTGCAATGCAAAGTTTCATTTAACAGAACAGAAAACAGGCATAGGCAAGATTTCAAAGCATGAGTTCTACTGACATTGCTACCATTGCTTAAAGTAGAGTAGGGGTTCTCAACCGGGGGAGCACGCCTCTAGGAGGGACGTAACAGAATTTCAAGAGAGCCGTAAATGCATTCCAAAAATAAAGTAAAAAAGTAACTACAATTCACTCAATTTTCAAGGACAAGTAAATATTCGCGACATTATCACAATTTTTAAAGCTTTTAGTGCAGTTTATGTCCACATCTCTCTGTGAACCTGCATTTGCAGCTTTAGCAAATATAAACAGTGTTGCCCGATTATGGGAAATTTTCCCATTTTCGGGAAATCTTTTGCTCTCTGGGAAACTTTTTGGAGAAATGGGTTTTGAGGGGAAATTTTTAGGGGAATTTTTTTTTTCTTGGGGAAAACCTGAGGGGGAAAAACTTCAGGATACGTTGTTTGTATCAAACAGCGTTGGTTTAGCTTTGCTCAACTCTATGAATTCGCATTATGTGGACTATTATGCTACGGAATTCGCATTAATCTTCTGCGTGAGTGACTAGTTGATACGTGAAACGGGTAAAAATAAGTGAGTGTGATGAAGATTGTTGTTGGATAAATATATATAAAATTTATAGTTTTAATATACATACAGAAGCAGAGTAGTAAATGCGGGTAGAAAACAAATATTCGGATATTTCTTATATCTCAATCAGGCGCTTGTATTTATGAAGACAAAAAAAAAAAAAAAAAAGAAAAGAAAAAAAAAACGAGCTGATGTGTGCATCAAATGACTTCCTTTCACTCCAATTTAATGTCATTTTCTCATTATTGGCAGTTTTAATGTGATTCAATAGTTTACTCTCTAAATATCACCAAAAGTGGTTAAATTGAAACCAGATTTTTTTAAAAAAATAGCAAAATTTGTCGCCAAGTTGGCGGCAAAACTTGGCGACCAAAAGACTAGCGATATATTGCCAAGTGTTCGCCAAATTATAACACCACTTGAGTTTACACCGAAATTAACAATGATTTCTCCCCAAAATGGGCAAAAGACCCCCTTTAGAGCATCCGGATGCAACCAAAAAGGTAGGAGCACAACTAGATCCCACTAGGAGTCTTAGTGACAAATTTCAACTTTCTATTACATTCCGTTCTTGAGTTATGCGACATACATCGGGGATCGTCAAAATGGATATTTCGGGTGTCTGTACGTTCCTATTCACGTGTGGTCGGGTTGAAGAAAAAAACTCAGTCATTTAGGCGTGAGCAAAATGGAAATGAAGGCCGATTTTTGGGAGAAAATTTTTTGCGAATACAATGCTTCCTTTTTTGTAAAAGGAAGTAAAAAGCGAAAATTGGATTAAAAAAATTGGGGAACTTTATAAAAAAATTTGGTTATTTGGGGAAAAAAGTTTTTTTTTTTTTTTTTCAAGAGAAAAAATCATAGGAAGTCAATTTATTTTAAGAAAACATTAGTGGAAAAATAATGTTTGAATTTGGGAAATTTTAATAAAAAACATTGCTTTTTGGGGAAAGTTGGAAGGGAAGTAGGGAAATCTGGATTTGGCCATCTGGCAACACCGAGTATATCTGAGGTGCACTTTTTTTTTTACAAGGTGCTACCTAATATTGAAAAATTTGCCATGAGGAAACAGTTAATCCTCTTTTTGATGCTGACAGGTATAACATGCCAGCCTCACTTAGACGCTCGATTATTTCTCTTATCTAGTTTAATAAGTTCTTTAATTTCGTGTCTTCTTTAAAGAAAATGTTCAATATAAAGTTATATTTAAAAAGTCTTATTAAAAAAAAACATCTTCAGATATCCCAACGAACTTAAGTTTCAAATTTTGGTTGCACTCTTGTTTCGATTACATATGAGGCAGTGAGAAGCAAAGGGATGCAAGTGGACATTTTGAAGTTTTGAATAAAACGCGATTAAAGATTAGATCCTAGGTAGGCTTTCACTGAATTTTTTTTTCTAATTCAAGCTGTATACCGGAACCTACCAGGGCTACTAGTACTATATGTTGCCCCAAGATAGAGGGGTTCAACTACCATTTGTACTGGTTATCTCCAAATTTTTAATTTTGCCCCTTGCACCCCTTTGCTTCTCACTACCTCATGCGGAGTTTGATTTGAGGCGTAGGGGGGGGGGGGGAGGGTGAGTGAGCTCGCAGTGTTTATAGGGGTGCTCAGAGACTGTCCCGGTTTAAAGTGAAACTACGTAGTTCATTTCACCGATAGTTCGTAAACCATTCTTTTTACACAGTGATGAAGACTTGCTTTTTAATAGCCTCGAAAAAACCGTTTACTGAGGTTTTTTGAACTCTTTAGTGATTTCGTTCGTCTTGTTCGACTTATTTTACTAACTACAATCAATTTTTATCAACTGATACATCTCGAAGAAGTTTTTTTCTGAGAACACTGAAACTTCAATACTTTATCAAACTTCATAAGTAAGGTATCCTTTTTAGAAATATATTTCACCACTTTCCGCGAAAAATAAAAATGCTATTCACTATTTGGTTGTTTTGTATGGGAAGAAAACTATTTTTTTTTTATGCATTTCTTCAATGCATAGAATTCCGAAACAGACCCATTGACTCGATTGGCTAAAGCATCCAGCCAATAAAGCTATGGTTGTGAGCTCGAATCAACAACGGCCGAAAAATATCGTTTTAACGCACAGTTATCATTTACACTCTACCGAACTTGGCGATCGATGGAAGAGTAAAACACATCGAATTCAAGAAATCAGGAAGGCAGAAAACGCTTTGAGCGTTTCACTATGTGAAGCAAAATTCCTTATAAGAACCCTTTGGAGTCTGGCATTAGTTTTGAATTAAAATTTATTGTTGTTTGTAAACAACGACGTTTCATGAAAAACTTTTTTTTTTTGAACAGCTACCCATATTTCTTTTCTCTTTTTCAACCGGATTCAAACTGAACTTGTCCAAGGACGATCTTCAACAGTCCTGAGATAAGCCTTCCGTAACATAGCACACTACAAGCCACAGTTAATTTAAATGTTGAACTGTATCTTTTATGTTTTCTGACAAGAAAAAAAAAGTATCAAACAAGTCTCATCATTTCTAAGCTTTCTATCAAGCAACTCATTTTCCAATAGTCTAAAAACTAAAGTTTGGTGTACTTGGTCAATGGCATAAGAGTCTTCGTGGACTGTACTGCACCAAAGTGTTGCACGATTATGGAAAAAAAATCGATCTAGCAGTAAATATTTCCCTATTGCTTCAATATAACAGATTTCCGTTTTTTTTCCCTTGCAAATAATTTATAACCTACACCGTTTGTTTTCTTCTCTCAAAAGCAACCACCATGTAAATCTTATGCTAATTGTGCCCCACCACTTGTGCCACCATCTTACAACCTCCAAGTCGATACACAGTATACGCCACATTTTAACTTATGTTTTACCATCCCGGGTAATGTTCGAATAGAACTACCGGTTAACCGGGGTGGTTGGTTTCATGACACTTAGTGACGTCACAGTACTCACTATGGCGAGTGTCCATTGAATGTTTTCATTCACGATCGACTAACCAGTAACTCTATAGGGGAGACAACACACCAAAGAGGTATAGCTTATACCACACTCACGGTGTGCCAGGTTCAAATATAAGGGGCACACTCCAAGCTGGGCTGGCGTCCAACAAGGGTACCCCCCCAGCGTATTTCACATTCACATTCGAGTATCACTTACTACAATCGACCGCCGAGCCCAATAATGCAGGGGGCCCCAGTAGTACGTGCCCAGTCCTCTAAGTGGACCTATCGTAAGGTAAACCCTAAGGCGTATCCATTGAGAGATGGGGTACGGTGGAGAAAAGTAACTCTGTAGAACAGGGGGTTCCCAAAGTTGGTGCCGCAAAGGGCCCACGATATTAAGAAATGAAGGGCATCACAGTTGAAAAATTCATTGAAAAAGCACATTCATTGAAAATCGCATCAATATGCTATTGCGTCATAATACTTCACCTGTTCAAGATTTTTTTTTTTTTTTTGTAACATAAAAAATAAAAAAATTGTAAGTAATCACGGTATCGTCACAGATTTTTTTTTTTTACTGTGACGATACAGCCGTCAACGTAAATTACACATTTTGTTTCCCTTTTTTTAGGATGTTACAAAATGTTCTTTAACTTGTGGATCATTATGCGCAAATCCATACGACAATTTGTTTCTTTTCTACGATTTTTTTTAAATGTGTCAAGGATTTTTCAGACACCTTGTATATAAGTAACCGAGATCGACTAGGGTGTCGTGAGGAAGTTCTAGTTCTTCAAAGGCTGCCACGAATCGGCAAAGTTTAGAAGCCCCTACAGTAAGACACTTCTGCTTAGTCCCTGGTGAACCCGAGTGAATCGGTGGCTCTATTCGAACATGACCCCGACACATCCATCCACACCTCTTCAATTCAAAAAAATCCAAAGCATATAGTTCCTTTTCAAACTTCAACCTTCATGTGCTGAAAAACCACCTTGGTTACTCCACCCTTTTCCCCAATCCATTATCTCAAGACCTGACTGCTTATTCTCAGTCACAGCGCTACCGGTGCGAAGAGGACCCGAATCCCTACGCTCGAAAAGGTCAACCGACATGAAAAAACATCGTCCGTTATTTGTTCCTCCAATCACGAATTTGCTCCTAGCAATACTAAAATATATATTCCCCCATCACGACACAAGGCTTCAGATGATAGCCACCTACATATCCCGGTTAAGAATGTGGATGTGTCATGTATGAATGTCCGTATATTCGAAAGGTATGCTTGAAAGACATAAAAAATGGTTGAATGTGCAAAACAGGATAAATACCTTTGTTGTTAAAAAGTAAAAATAAGAAATAACGTATAATTGCCCAAAATTGCAAATTACTGCGTACGCTTGTTTCGTGGTTGCAAGGAACCCCTTTTTCAGTGCAAAATAAGTGAGCTTATGGATGAAAAGATCTCCGACAAAGTATTTGCCGGATATCTTTTCATCCATAAGCTCACTTATTTTGCAACGAGAAAAGAGGTTCCTTGTGACCCTGAAACACGTGTATGTAGTAATCTGGAATTTTTGCAGAATTATGCTTGGTTATTCCTTATTCCTACGAATGAATGTGTATTTGTGCAAATGGTGTGCGTTAAGAGCAATGTGTGTGTGTGTGTTTCTACAAATATTAAAGAAACCAAATAGTATTGTGTATTAATTAAATTATGAATGAATAGAGAACTAATGTAACGAAAGCATAAATAAGTTAATATGAATGAAGTGAATGCATAAGATATTAAAATGTACTCAAATAAATGTATCAAATGTGTATGTCGGTAGAGCGTAGTGTATGTCGGTGAATGTAAATAGCGTATCAATGATTTACTTTTTGTAAGTTGTTGGAAAACGCGCTCGCGTGTGTGATTTTGTTAAAGTGTATCCCCCCTCCTCAAAAAAATGTCCATGGCTATGTTGAATAAACGCTTCCTGCGTCATTTTGAGCCGTGTTGATCAGCAAACATTAAATTTAAATAAGAAAACAATCTAAATTGATTAAGCAGATATAGCCGTTACGAAATATTAAAATATGGACACTAAGAATAAGTTTAAGTATTTTGCTTAAAACACCAAGATTCAAGTTACTAACTCCGAGAGAATATTTATCGCTTAAGTTCTGTAAGAATTATTTTTTGTTCAGAAGCCAACGAGATTTGAAGTTCAAAAACCAAAATTGAAGAACACTGATAGTTTTTAATACATGTTAAATATACAATACACTCAAAACTTACAAAACATGCAAAAAAATAATGGGATGAATTTAATGGTTTTTGAATGACTAAAAATATATTATTCACTGTTAAAATTTACAACTAAAAAGTTTGAAAGAGCTAAATTCAACAGTGGCTACTGAGTAAGTTATATCATACAAAAAAAAAAAAAAAAAAACTGTAAAGAATTTCTATGAAGAATTTAATGCTTTAATTATTAGAAATCATTAAAAATCCTTTTACAACAGAGCTATAGGAAACCAGTACTTAGCTATGAATTTGCGTAGTGACTTTCAGCATTTGCTGTATGGTCAACAGTTTAGAGTGCAATACGTTTTCATAAATTCTATCTAACCCTTTGTTTTAACAAAAACCTGCAATTTTAAATGAAAACCCTGAATGTTGAACTCCAATTTCACCAAACCCTAAGGTTTCACCTTTTTATTTAGACTTTCTTATCGAAGTAGGGGAATATGGGGAAAAGTGAAATGGTAATGACTGAGTTTTTTTCAAAATGAACAAATCGGAAATTTGTTTTCAAAATTACAGTGAACAAAGAAAGAACATTGTATTTTAGAATAAAACTTGCGTTGAAACAGTATTTTATTGCTGGCAGTAAATTCTAGTCTTCAAAATAAGGTGAAAATTTGATCTTTTTTTTTTCAAAACAAAACAGTAACTAAAAGGTTGAATGAATAAATGAAAATATAATGAAACAATAAACGAATAATTAAATAAATCAATTAATATATGATGACAATAAAAGAATTAATAAAATAATGAATAAGAGAATAAGTGAATGAATTAGTGAATAACTAAATAAAGGAATTTAAATGAATTAATAAATGGCAACGCATGTGATTTATATTAAATGATTGAGTGAGTAAATGAAACAAACAATTTCACTTTGCCCCGCATGTACTTGACTAATTGTACAATTTATTTAAAATACAAACAAGCATAATACTAAGTAAATGAATACTGCATTGTATACTAGGAGGCTTGAATTATTATTTAAAATGTTAATAACAAGAACTTTATCATTTTATAGTAACAAATAGAATCTTCGACTTACAACACAATACCACAATATGAGTACCAATTTTTTAAAATTGTATTACCAAATGCTTTAAAGTTAAAACCAGAGTAAATATTTCACCATTTCACTTTGCCCCACGTTCCCTTACTTAAACTTAAAACTGGTGGATTAAAACTAAGATTTTGGACGCATGTGTTCTTTAGAATAAAATTCGTACTACAGTTTCATTCAGGATCTGTCCCCTTTTGTTCAAAATAAAAACTGTAGTGGACGGAATTGTTAATTTTTGATCAAAAAGGCAAACTTTACCCTTAAATAAACTAGGGTTTGACCCGTTTGTTTTCCTTGAGAGTAGGTAATTCGATTAAAGTCATCTGAAAGAATCGGAAAATGTCATAAAATGAGTTTTTCCAAAGAAGTGGATAGGTTACCTTTTGACAAATTATTGCTCAAATGTAATGAAAACCTATTGCATTCTAAACGGTTGACCGTCAAACAACCGCAGAAAGTCACTATGTAAATCCTTAGAAAGATACAAGTAAAGAATAAGAGAAATATTTACTGTTAAGAAATACAATGGCTCCCAAAAGCGTTCGTACATTTTAAAAATTTAAATCCAAACTCCATTGGTACTGAATTCGAATATGCCATAATTTTATCACATCAACTCTGTCGCTCTAAATAAAAGTCAGCATTAAAAAAATTGAATTTCTTTTTGAACTGAGACAGAAAACATGCCACAAAGTTATCGTACACTAAAATATTTTCGGAAAATATTCACGATTAAAATTATCCACTGTCTTTATTATTGCATTGTGGCGACACTTAAAAATTATTTTGCTTTATTTACTTTCTTATGCTTTTTTTACTCTGTAATATCCTACTTATTTTAAAATTACTCGTATTCATAAAAAGCGACAAACGCTATCCTAAAAGTTACTGTTTTCATCGTTGTAGTGGTAAATCGTTAGTAATTATCGCTAAATTAGTTAAGGGGTCTAAGGACCCTTAACTTTCAAAATGTTCGATTTTCTGGAAAAAATATATGTTAAGGCTAATTTAATTCTGAACAATTTGATACTTTATTGCCATACGCAAAAAACTTTAAGTTATCGAAAAAATGCGTATACTTTCCCCATAGAGATTTATGTTAACAGCAGCTGTTTAAGCTTCTTTTTCTCAGGTTGCGTTTTCTCCGGTTTCTCGTTTTGCGCGCATGATATCCCATAAAGTTTCTTATATATTTCCGTAAAACATTTTATGCATACTTGTCTGGTTTAGTTTTATGATGTAAACCTAAATTTTTTATTTATTTATTTTATTTTTTAAATTTTATAAGTTAATATCAAAATTTTCCAAAATTTTGGAGGAAAATATTTTTTTAATTTTAATATTAACTTTTATTTTTAGTTACAATTCAGGTTCAGATCATAAAAATAAACCAGACAAACATGCACGAAAAGTTATGGAAATACATAAAAAGCTTTCTAAGATATCATGCGCGCAAAACGAGAAACAGGCACTTGAGAAGAAGAGGCTTAAACAACTTCGGTAAACATAAACCTCAATGGGGAATGTTTACGCATTTTCACGATAACTTGAAAAGTGTTTTACGTATGGTAATAAATAAGTTATCAAATCGTTCAAAATTAAATTATGCATAACATATATTTTTTCCAGAAAATTGAAAATTTTGAAGGTTAAGGGTCCTTAGACCCCTTAAATTATACCATTTTACAGGATAATATGCTTTTATGAAAACGAACTGATGTGTGCATCGCATGACTTCCTTTCACTCCAATTTAATGTCATTTTCTCATTATTGGCAGTTTTAATGTGATTCAAAAGTTTATTCTCTACATATCACCAACAGTGGCCAAATTGAAACAAGATTTAAAAAATAATAATAAAATCGCCTAATTTGTCGCCAAGCTGCGACAAAACTTGGCGACTAAAAGACTGGCGATCTATCGCAAAGTGTCCGCCAAATTATGACACCACTTTGAGTTTGCATCGAAATTAACAGTGACTTCTCCCCAAAAACAAAAAAACCTTCAGAAACACCCAGATGCAACCAAAAGGGGGGATGCACAACTAGACCCCTCTAGGAGTGTACGTACCAAATTTCAACTTTCTAGGACATTTCGTTCTTGAGTTATGCGACATACATTCGCCCGTACGCACATACATACGTATATACAGACGTCACGAGAAAACTCGTTGTAATTAACTAATGAATCGTCAAAATGGTTATTTCGCGTGGCTATACGTTCTAAAGCTCTTATTCACGTATGGTTGAGTCGAAAAAAAAAATCAACATTCATTAGGGGGGAGAGCAAAATGGAAATTAAGGTCAATTTTTGAGTGAAAATATTTTTGCGAGTACAATACTTCCTTTTTTGTAAAAGGAAGTAAAAAGGGTCAACAAACAAAGTCAACAAAACGTGATAGATATTCATATTCGAAAAAAACTATGAAAAACATACGTTTTGAGTGCTGTAAAAGTAGTTGCAGGTTTTAAAGAAATGTTTTGCTTTTTAATTTAACTTTAAACTATTCGTTAAGTTCTCAGAACAGCTGAATTGCAAAGGCATTGCCTTCTTGCAAGAACATTTTTTGTTATGGTGCGAAAAACAGAAAGCTTAGGTTTCCTTCGCAAAATAAATGATCAGCGAGTACGAAATGTTTTGGAATAACGTATTATTTACAGATTGAAAGCAAATTTAAAAGCTTTGGTTCCGATGGGGTGTTTAATTGTAAGGAGAAGAAAAAGCGATAAATTCTATTCCAAGCACTTAGTTGAAACAATTTAGCGTGGCGGTGAGGGTTTTTCTTGTGTTCGGGTGCATTTTAGCACCAGGAATTGATACAATCCACTCCCGCTACAACGCGATCCGACTTGCGCGAAATGGCTATAACGCGATTTTTTCAACGGTAAGGATTTTTATTCCTAACGCGAATTTTTCATCCGCAACACGAAAATTTTCTTGAAGGAAATCACGGTATTTTCGTGAATGGACCTTCATCCCTTTGGCATCACCGAGAGCGGAAGTTCCCACACCGTACTATGCTAAACATCGCTTATACAAATAACTACTACTCATTTTCCTTCTTTTTTTCATTCCATATGGTAAAGTTGATGAAATATAATGACACCTAAGAGCACTGTTTCATTTAAAGTTCGTGAAGATAGAAGGAAAAAGAGAAAGTTTCAACAACTATTGTGCATTTGTTTTTCTTACTACATAATGTACGTACCGTAGTGGTTTATTTTAAGTCTTTCTTTCCCATTGATCATTGATTATGTGCATCGTAGCAGTTTATGTTAAATAATTTTTTTTTAAATTACAATAAATAAAAATTCAATTTGTTATTTGAGAAACAGTAATGTATATTTTAGAAATGGTTTTTAATAGTTTGACGTGGTGTTTACAAGTGTCTTCAATCGTATGGATATGTTTAGAAAGGTTTTTACACATATTCTTTTCCACAACGCGAAATTTCAACTTACACGAAGGGTCTTGGAACGCATCCTTCGCGTAAGTCGGGACTCGACTGTATTTTGGTATTTATTTATAGAATCATTATCTATTTTGTTTATTCGTATTTTAAAAGACAATTTATAACTATCATCCCCAAATTTGGGTATTGGAAACTATGTTTTGAAACTAGATAATAAGAAGCTCAAGGCTCACAACGCTTGCAAGTGGTGTATCTATAACAGTTTATAATTACCACTTCAACACCCCCAAACCCATTTTAAACCAATAGAACATATTTGAAGAAAACTGGGGGTTAGAGCGCGAAAACAACATAAAAATGAAAAGTTAACTACAAACAATATAATGATAGACAAGTGCATGAACACTCTCAGAAAAACCTAACGAAATCTATTTCCAGTCGCGTAAAGGCTGCTAAAATGCAGGCTACTATTTTTTTAACACGTTCGAAGATTCGTGAGAAAATTCTTGATACTCATCGATTGTTAGAAATCGATTTTTTTTTTGCAACTAAAACATTTCATGTAGTTTTGTTAAAAACGGATCATTGATACATACCTATTCCAAAATTTATTTTTAATTAATGGAAAGAGCACTATTTCATTCAAAAGGATAATGGTACGGAAACTTTTGTGAGCCACTGTACACCAAATGAAAATTTAACCTTTCATTTTACATCCTCTCTCTTGTAAGACAACCTTATCAGAGTAAGAGTTTTTTTTTTGCGGGGGGGGGATTTAAAAAAAGTTGTGAAACTTTGCACCAAGTGGAAAATCAGGTATATGGAAAACGTTCGATTGTATCATTAACTCATTAACATAATCAAACACTCATTAACAAAAAGTCACCAGAAATTCCTAGCTATTTGAAGCCAAAAAGCTAGTATCATAGCAAAATTTAAAAAGTTCAATGAGAATGATTTTGACTTCGATAAATCTCAAAAGTTTTACTTTTTAATCGTTAAAAATGCCAATTTATGAAGCACTTAAAAACGCCAAGTGAAAGAAAGCTTCTCAATAGTGAAAATTCAAGGGCATCAAAATAAAACAAATTAGTTGCAAGAAATTGAAACATTACATGTAATTTATAAAGTTTTGCTGGATTAAAAGAAAAAAAGCTTGCTGAAGTTCTTTAAGCAAAATACTAGACAACAGAAAAAGAGGCTAGTGTTTAAAGAAATTTTGTCACGTTATTTCAACGAATATCTACGTATATCCCCCCCCCCCTTACAATTCGAAAAGCTCCAGTGCTATGCACTGAAGGAGAGTTAGAACCAAAACAATTGCCAAATTCTATTGATAAAATCTGCACAAAAAAATCTTTATCTGCTTAATCAATATAAGATTGTTTTGATCCTCGTAAAGCTCATGCATTAGCAATTGAGTGTAACTATCTATTTTACACTTTTAAGATAATACACTTTTAAATATTTAAATGCAGTTTTTTTCTGAGCAGCGTTGACATGAAGTTTTAGCATTGCATTCTCGTTTTAAGTGATAAAAAACATTAAACAGGCTCAAAGTTTAAAAACTGCACACTTTCGCAAATAACTAACAAAATTTAAATAACATTCAAAAAAGAACATACCTTTAGCATGAGAAGCTGAGGACCTGTTGCGTTTCTCACAACCTCATCTAAGGAAAAAAAATAGTTAATTAGTGGAAAAATAAATCAAATGTATACGTATATAGCATATGTAAAGCAAAAATATGTATAGTATATGAAAGAGCATAAAGTTATTTTATAAAGGAAATATTTTATGACAGCCTCTCACCCGCGCTGTAAGAAATAATTTAATCCAAATTAAAAAATTCTTCCACTTAATAATTGAACAGAGTTTAAATTAGAGCATCAAAAGCAACCTCTGAATTTAGAATTTAAAAAACATATTTAGGATTTTGTTTCGAACTGAACTTCGTGCGAAATACAAAAGGTCCATATTGACGGACTGGTTTCAACTGAAATTTCGGGAATTATAACAGTGAATTGAGTGGTAATAAAGAAACTTTTTTTTTTTTCACATTTCATACCATATTAAATACCCGAGTAACACTGCATATGATATTTCTCAAAAATTGAGGTCATTCTCGCAAAAAGGGTACAATACCATGTCCGAGAATTTGGAGTTGTTTTGAAACCAATTTTAGAAGGTACTACTAATTATATTTTCATTGATTCTAAAGTAAACTGTAAGTAAACATTTAGCATTTATGAGACAAGCGTTATGAATCAAAGCCTTATGAATCAAGCGTTCATTGCTTGTACATAAATTATTTGTAAAGTGTTGAAAAATACTTTTGCTTTTTAACAAGGAGAATAAGACTGATATAACAAATACTTCTCCTCATCGGATAGTTAAAATGGGATTTAAGACTGTGCTAACAAGCAACAATACAAATTACATAATTTAAAAAAATCAAATTTTTGAAGAAAATAATTTTAGGCTTCCTGCTGAACGTCTAAATATTTCTTAATTTAAATAAATATTTTTGTGGTACATGAGGGCCTATATCAATGCTTTATCAACATGAAATTTTGTACTTCAAAAAAATAAATATATTTATAGTATTCGGCCTAGTACACAGAGCTGGTTCACGCTTTCAGGCGCAAATCGGCACGGGTTGTTCAAGTAAAATGAAACTTATTTTTTACAATTGTTTTGACCTGAAAGGAAAAATATAAAGAGACTTTCATATTTTTTGTGACACCCTAATGAACATGTTACTAGCAAGTGGCGCAAACAAATTTTGCAAGGGAAGGGTCCTAGGTAGAAAGCCTCTTTTTTGTATCATACCCCAATACGCCGTCAAACATATCGAATTGATTTTATATGCTTCCGAGGATGAAAAACAGTAAAAAATAAGCTATTGAATAAATAATTAGCCTTATTTAATGAAATATTCTTAAATTAAGAACCTAAAAGCAAAATAATTTACGCCTTTAGCTTTTCTCATAATTAAAACAGTGGATTCAAGTTCATAGAATCTAATTTCAATCTTTAATTACAAAACTAAAAACATGGTTATTGCAGTGTATTCATTTATAATTACCATTCCGCTTCTCATTAGGAAAAGCGCAAAATATTTTGAAAAATATTTTAACATGATTTTTTTTTTTTTTTTACTTATTAGAACTGATATTATTACCTTGCTCGAAATTATTCTACGTACGAAATACATAGAATAATGTTCAATCGGGGGAAGAAAAGGAAGACCTTTGGGAGCGGTTTGGACCCCCTGGACCCCTCCCTTGTGTGCGCCACTGACTAACTCTAGTCTTAGAATATCATACCAAGCTGAACTTGGCAGCACCTTTACAAACCTACCCCTGCGCAAAAGTTACATTTACAGAGATTACCCACTTGCCGAATGGTTGATAAATACCTACCATCAGAATGGCATCAGCAGTTGAAAAGTTTTTTTTTTATTACTATTGAGAAATCACGAATTGCTTACTATCCTCACTTGAGCAAAGTTGAATCGATTATTTCAGAAAGGGCTTAAGTCCAGCGGGAATCCATTGGACTTACACCCTTTCTGAAATAACCTATTCAGTTGATGTTACTGTGAATATTTCAGATCGCCACGACGACGGTAATTTTTAATATATTTATTTAGGGGCGAAATCGGCTTTTAAATTTATTTAAGGCGACAAATCGGCTGCGGTTTGATTTTGTTTATAATTGATTCAGGGGTAAACTCAAGCAGATTTTTTTTAAAAAGGGGATTTGGTATAAAACGTTTTTCAGGAGAAAACACCTATATAGATGAACTTAAACAGTAAAACCTCATCTAAATACAAAATTTTCAGATTACTATTCCGATATGTCAAGATTGATAAAAAATAAAAATTCATAACGTTATTAGCGGTAAATAACATTTATGATCAGTGTACTGGAAGATATCGGCTATAAAATCTTTACTACCGCATACTAATCGCTATTTCTTTCCTTTTATTTTATGAATGCCCCCAGTACTGTCTTTTTCAGAAAATCACCAGTCACAATATGACGGGTACAAATTTCTTGAGGATTTCCATTCCATTTGCAGAAACAAGAAACCTAACGAGTAGGGTCCTATCGCAATTCGTAGTTGCGAAAAACACAATTTGAATTCAAGACGTCAAAATTAAAACAATTTCACTTTTACTTCCTTTTATAAAAAAGGAAGTATTGCATTCGCAAAATAATTTTCACTCAAAAATTGGCCTTCATTTCCATTTTGCGCACCCCCGAATGAATTTTGAGTTTATTTTTCAACCCGACCAGACGTGGATGTATGCCTACGAACGTACAGACCATCCATTTTGACGATGCCCGAGTTAATTGAAACGAGTTTTCTCGTGACGTCTGTATGTACGTATGTTTGTCGCACAACTCAAGAACGGAGTGTCCTAGAAAGTTGACATTTGGTACTCAGACTCCTAGAGGGGACTTGTTGTGCACCTCCCTTTTAAGTTGCATGCGGGTACCCCAAAGGGGCTTTTTTGCCCTTTTTTGGGGGGAAATCATTGTTAATTTCGATGTAAAATCAAGTGGTGTTATAATTTGGTGCACATTTGGCGATATATCACCAGTCTTTTGATCGCCAAAATGGCGACAAATTTGGCGTTGTTTTTATTTATTATTTATTTTTAATCTGGTTTCAATTTGGCCACTGTTGGTGATATTTAGAAAGTAAACTATTGAAAACCGCCAATAATGGGGAAATGACATTAAATTGGTGTAAAAGGAAGTCATGTGATGCACAAATCAGCTCGTTTGACCTTAAAATCAGTGTACATGGCATAGTTTGCAGATCTTTTCGCATACAATTAACGGGGTTAAAAAGATGTATATCTGCAGAAAAAAAAAATGGTAAGGTAGTGAGTGATAAGCAAAGGGATGCAAGTGGCAAAATTAAAAATTCAGAGACAACCAGTACAAATGGTAGGTCAACCCCTCTGTCTTAAGGCAAGAGATGGTACTACACTGTTAAAAATTCAGGAAGATTTTCTGGTAATTGTTACTGTAAACTGGCGGACTTAACGCATCGCTAATTTCTGCGGTAATTTATACTGGAAAAATAAGCGATCCCAGCGCCAATTGGTTGCTGTGGTCTACCGAGGAAACCGTAAAATTTTACAGTAACATTTGATTTTTACGGTAATAGTTACTGGTAACATGGATGCCGGTAACAATTACCGTAAATTTTCCGGAAAATTTTTAACAGTGTAGTAGCGCTGGTAGGTTCTGCTATACAGCATGATTTAGAAAAAAAAATCGATGAAGAGCCTAGCATAAAAATTACCTAGGAGGTAATTTTTATGCGCGTTTTTCTCAAAATGTGAAAATAACCACTTACATCCCTTTGCTTTTCACTGTCTCAAATGTAATAATTATTTCACATTTTTCGGTACTTCGTTTGGTGTCAAAAATTAAACAGTTCGCACACCATGAATTTTTATTATGAACGCTCATTATTTCTCAGCGCAGTTATTCAATACATGTATTATTACAGTAAAATCCACAGTAGAAAATAAAGATTGCTAGAATTAGTCAATTACAATACCTATCCAAAGTGATTATGATAATTCGAGTAAAATTGTATTTGCACAACGGACGAAAACAAAATGAAAGCCATAAGACTATACTAATAGTATAAAGCTGCAGAGTTTGTATTGTTTGAACTCGCTAATCTCAGGAACAACTGGTTCGAATTGAAAAATTATTTTTGTGTTGAATTGTCCATTCACTGAGAAAGGCTATAGGCTTTTTTTTAATTAGATTGACCAAAATATTTGTAATTGCAAATTAAATGTTTAATTGTTTAGTTCTATGAATTCCTAAAAGATGGGAGGGTAAGTTTAGTTCTATGAATTTATAATTGATGGCGGGGTAAATTAACTCTTCGAGAGGGCATTAGCCGAAAGTGTCGATAGCTGCGAGGAACCATGCCCATGCTACGCAGTTATGATCAGCGAACGGATTTTTGAATCCGGTTTTTTTTTCGACGTTCAGGTACACAAGTTGATATTGTAAAATTTTATTGAATTTTGTTTCCTATAGTTCTTCAACGTTTGTTTTTGTTCTTATAGTTGAAGATAGTTACTTATCTAAACTTGATTTCTAGTACTATTCAATTGTGATTGTTCTTTTTAACGGTTTTGTTATAGTATTGTTTATTTGACAAAACATTTTAAATTACAGAAAAAAACAGCTTCTCTCTAAAGGGCAGGGTTATGGTAGCGTGGTTGCTTTGGCGTATAAACTATTAACTATACAGTTGAAGGATTATTTTGAATTTTAAAGTTACTGTTTCTCTTTTTATGTGTTTTGACGTATAGTTTTAAATTCCAAAGAGACTAATAGGTTTATTTGAAAAGGTGTGTACGTATTTTAGTTGAAAAAAAAAATCATTTCCCATCAGAAGGGGGAGTGGATATTTGTTTTGGTCAACGGACATCCTTTAACTTCTTAGCACGGGCATCGTCGTGCAGGTAATACTAGTGATTTTATTTGAAAAAGCATTAGTGCACTCATAATAGTTGGGGATGAACAGCACGTTTGAATTTAAAAAAGGGGATAATTTGGATTTTTACTCTATGATCACAACTTTGAATTCGCTCTCCATCCCGAACTTATACCGAATTAATTTACACCCATAAGCTTTCATCTTTTGAGTAACAAAGATATTTTGAAACCCCAAAACACAGGCCGGAAATTTTTGAAAATGTGTGCTTTGAACGTTATTTTTCTTTCCATTACAGTTTTTATTCATGCGAGAAAAATTTTACTGATCACGCAGCAATAGGCCATATGGCTGATAAAGTTAAACTCAAAAAGAATACTTACAAGTCATTAAGGGATAAACTCAAAACAAAAAAATCTTTAAAAAAATACCTTACTCAAAAAATTTAATGACAATGCCTACAGTCATCTGGTTTAAATATCAGTCACATAGTGACGGAAATAAAGATCTGTAATCAACAGCAATGCTTAAATATATTTAATGGGCGATTCTCAAAAAAAAAAAAAAAAAATCCCGTGCGTAACGCTAAGATTTTTATTAACCCTAAGATTTTTATTTAATTCAAGTAACTCTTAATAATATATGTGATTAACTGTTATGCTTTGATAGTCTATTTAAGCATGCATTTTTTCCCAACAGCATTATTATTTGAATGCTTTGGTTAGCAAGAAAAAATAAATACTTAAGCGTTACGCACGGGACATTTTTTTCGAGAATATGCCCAATATAGAAGATCCAGTGAACCCGGAGCTGACCCTTCTCATACTAAGGGGCTGTTCACAAATGATATCTCGCTTTGAGGGGAGGAGGGGGTTCGTAAAATTGCGAAGAGGCAAGGGCGGATGATAAGAGGCGTGACATCACGATTTTTTTTTTAAGTTAGGATATGGTTCTGAAAAAGAGTGAGACGTTTGACAAAGGGGGGTGGTAAGGGGGAAATGTGACTTCTTGTGACAAAAAGGAAGAGAGGGGGGGGGCTAAAGCACAAACATTAGTGCACAAGATTTATGCAAGTGATCCAAAAAAACATTTAAAAATAAAGTCACGAAAACGGGTATCAATTATTGCATGGGGGGGGGTTGAGCGATTCAATTTCCGCCCCCCCCCCAAAAAAAGTTATTTCGGTATCCACCCCTGGGGAGGGGGTAAGGTTAAATGTGACGCTTTGTGATAAAAGGCACAGAGGAGGGGCAAGATGTTGAAAAAAGGGACATTTATGGGCAGCCCCTAAGATGGCTCTTCCCTCGTCTTCAAACTACGATATGAAAGTGACGGTAAATTTTGTGAAAGTTTTGCAGTTTAACCAAATTGCAAAATGAAAGAATAAATCAGCAAACTAGAAACAAAGACTTTTGTAATAATTGTACTCTAATGAAAAAGTAATACCATCAACGTTAAACAAGCTAAAATTTGCAAACAACACTACCAACACACGTTTCGTTGACACAAGGGGCCACTTTTTCGATGCAAAAAGAAAAGAAAAACAGAGCTAGTGGATGTAAAGACAACTAACGAAATCCCAAAACACGAGTGAACTCCCCCCCCCCCCCCTTCTCCAACCATTTGCTTATTTACTAGTTTAACGATTTTAAATCAACATTTGCTTTAAAATAATAACCATCTGCTTTTAATAGTATTATTTAATAAATGCGGCAACAATGCGCAATTGTTTAACATCATCAGATCAAAACAAGTTACATCAAAAACAAAATTAAAAAAAAAAAATGAGTGATGTGTTTCGTAGTTAAAAGAAACCCCTTTCATAAATGGAAAAGCATTAAAGCTCATAGATGTAAAAAAACATCAGAAAAAATCTCAAAACGAGACTTTCTTCTGCAAGTTTGATTTTTCAAACAAAGCAATAATTAGTGTTAAATTTAACATTATAAAAGCGGGGACTTTGATTGCAATTGTTTTAAAACGTCCTTGAATATGTTAAGAAAATAAAAATAGCCATTTTTTACAATATGGGATAACAGGGCGGCGATTCTCAAACTGTACGGCAATAAATCCGGGGCTATTTTAAAGTAAATTTTGACTAAAGGGCACGCACAACCGTTAGAAACCTACAGACGACGCATTATTACATACAGATCAACTGAACTGAGTAAATAATTTGTTTCACAAGAGGTTTTGAACTCAATCCGGGAAAATGATTTAGATAAGATTATTAATATTTATTAACACACGCATCAGTGGCGCAGCGAAGGCGGAAGGGGGGGTGAACCCCCCCCCCCAGCCATTAGTTTTAACATAAATGCAAATTCTAATACAGTAGTTTAAGCATATAATAGGGCTGTTTTATCAAAAAACCCTTTAGAAGGTATTTTTTAATCAAAAAATCCCCTTCAGAAAGTAATTTTTATCAAAAACCCTCCAGAAGGTGTTTTTGATCACCCCCTCTACAGGAGGTATTTTTGACTACCGCCCCCACCTCCCACAGAAAGTATTTCTGGCTGCGCTAGTGACACACATACATAACAAACAGTAAACAAAATAAAGTTACACCTACAGCGTAAATTTTAAAAGACAATCACAAACATTCTAGATACTAGTGCAACATGAGTTAGTAGTAAGAAGTCAACACTAAAGAGCACCGAAACCTCTGTCCGCAGTGTTATTAAATCAGTATAATTTGGAGTATAAACACATAAATATGTATTAAACTGTATAGTATTTATATTTAAAAAATATCACAATATACACAATAGTAAATTTTTCACAAAAAACAATAATTTGTCCGTTAAATTATTTCGCGGAGGGCTTTCGCAACTCCAACATAATAAATTCGCTACTGCGATAATAGTCGCATGTAGACCAGCATCAGGGCAGAACAATATTCGAGCGTTATTTTATTGGACTGTAAAAAAGAAAAAATGAACAACTGAAATGAATCAGAATATTGATGCATAAATCGAACACAGCATCAAATATATTCATGCATAAATGCCAAGTACTATTATTGAAACTATATAAAACTAACGCTGCTTATTAACACTATCAAATATATATGGGTCAACGTATGCAGACCAACTGTTACATCAAACATTTTCTATTGCATGCTTTCTACTAGTCCGATTTTTTATCGAAAAATGTTTGCGCCGTTTAACTTTCAATTTTCACCAAAATACTTTTTTTTTTTAATTAAGAGCAACATTAAACAAGGAAAACATTTATCAGTTAAAACAAAGACAACCACAAAAATAATTCAAACTTACCGCAAACTGAACACAATTTGTTTTGAAGCGTTTCTTAGCCTAATCAACTTCGAAGTGTAACTACTGAAAAAAGAAATAAGAATTTCAGTTCGAACGCAAGCGCAATCTAAGCTCTCCTCCTATTGGACAGCGTGCAACTAATTCGTAACAAATTTAATGATATGCGCCAGGTGATGAAAGCAGAGGAGAGTGACGACAAGGAAAGAAGCATGCTCGTCTCCCCCCCCCCCCCCTCTTTCACTGTTAAATGCTGAAAAGAATGAAACTAATGGAATCTAAGACTGCTTGAAACAAAGCGTTCCAAAACCAATTTTTGTTTTAAAGATGTGATTTTCAGTTGCTGATGGATCTGGACCACGGATAGATGGCGGATGACCTTGAAGCCAAATATTATTTGTATAATGCTTAGCAGGTAAAATCTTCCAGAAAGTACCGAATAGTAAGAGGAGCAGTCTCGCTAATCTTATATATTTCAAAATAATCCCAAAAAACCTATTACAAATGATGTTTTTGCTTCAAGATCATCCGCCTTCTTTTCGTGCGGTCAAATTATAGTTTTAAAGGGAATTCGGAATGCTTGCTATCTTGGCATAAACTTTTAGTTTTTGCGCATAAAGGGGGCTTAATGCTTAATGTCCACTGAGGGGGATTTTTTAATGATTGTTTCTTTCGTTGGGTATAAATTTGAAAAAAAGTTTGTTATCGTCTATTGTTCGAAAGCGGAGTTTTAGTTATCGAATCGTCATCCTTTTGGATGGAGAACTTCCTGCTGATGGAACAGACTGCAGCGACGGATACAGAAATAGTATTTAAAAGGGACAACGGACAGTAAAAATTGCCTCCCCCCCCTTCCTTGTTCATATTTTTTTTTTGCTTCGTGTGTGCGTGATTTCTTTAATAAGTTTCTAAAAATTTAATACATGCTATAGTAGAAGTGAAATTAAAAATATTTAATGATATAGCTTAGATTAGTGTTATTCCTTTGGGATTGACACGGGCGCCTGTTCCCCCCTCCCCCCCACACACTAAAATCCGCTGCTGATAGAGTCTTCAATATCGGATAATTTTTGGGCTCTGTTTTAAACGCATAGGGTACTAAAATGAAGAACTGGACAAATAAAAAATAAATAAATAAAGCTCAAAATTTGGAATTTTCCAAGATGTAAACATTGCTCACAATTTAGCAAGACGTTTCTTACATGGGGTCACCTTTGTTTGCCGAACATTCCGTCTGTCAGAAAACTTTTTACTCTGTCTATTTTATCAGTGTTTTTTACGACAAAAGTTATTTTTTGACTAATTATCTCATTTTTTTCTGAGTAACTATAAAATTCGAGATTCTGATAAAGGAGGGGTGGGGGCCCTGTTTGAAATCGGCGCTAAAAATGCTTAAGATTCCATGATCACAATTGTTACAAAACATTATTTTACCTAAATTCTGCAAAATAGTGCGTTAAGATTTTAGTATTCTACAAGGGGAGTCATGTCTCAACATTCACAATTACGTTTATTCCATTAACTAGTGGTACCCGCACGGCTTTGCCCGTAGTTGAAAATTAAAAGGTCATTTGGCTCGCCTGTATATTTACAAATCAGGGATGAAGAATTTCTCGCCAATTTGCCATGTTCATTTGCTCGCCAATGTTGAGGTTTCACGTTATGATAGTTTTATAATTTATTATTCCACGTTGTGATAATTTGCTCGGTAAAACTTCCTTCAAAACGGAACAGAAAAAGAACAAAATCGAATTTTCAAAAATAATGCTTCTAATATGCTTTCAATTCGGATGTAAACTATCTTTAGCATTTCAAGCGAATTTCATACTAAATCCAATATAATATCAGCAAGATGGTATAAAATGAACGGTTTTAATTAGGCATGTTGTCATGATTATAACTCGAGGGCAAGGGTACTTAATAAACCCATTCTTCATTTGAATTTTATAAAAGAATTTATATTTTAATTATAAAATAGTATGTAATTAAGAAAATCATAGCTTCATAACACATAAGTTTTACTGAAGAATTCAGATTATACCATTACTATTTCTTTTCGAATTTCAAAGTAGTTCCTGATTTGTTCTTAAAGCCATGAGTACAATTGAGGTGACATTTTCTGAAACTACATACCGTTTCCAATAATATCATGGTTTTGCAATGAAACTACTATCTGATTTTCTTCATTTTAAATTTTTTTAAGCTGAAAAATAAATCTATGATTTCGCAAATAGCTTCCTGCCTCAAAATGACTATTTCAGGCACGTCCATACATTTTTTTAAAGAGCTTAATTATTGATTCCATCAAAGAATAGTTAATGAATGAATTGTGATATTACATTCCACTAAATTTGAAACCAGTGAGTTAAATGCATTTTGCAGCTCTGGCCTCCGACTTTAGCATTACTTCTTTAGCTAACAAAAATGCTTTTGAGGTGCTGCTATTTGAAAGATGCTGTATGTATTTTGTGTTCTTTTTAAAGAACTAAAAAAAATTTGAAAAGAGAGTCAGTTGAAAATAAGAAATGAAATAGATCAATTAATTTATCCTTTTTTTTGGGGGGGGGCTCCCTCTCCCTAAAATCCGCTACTAGTACCAGCCCATAATCCAAGGCTAAGATATGCAACATACCGAAATGCAATATTCACTATTTCACACTGATGAGTTCAAAGCAAGGATGCAACTACTGTCAATGGCTATAACCGGGCTCTCGGTATTTTGCATGTAATTTAACCCTGGTTTACGGGAGGTAACTCACTCTTTAATCTAATGTTTATTAGTAGTTCCATAAAAACTAGACTCGGCTTTCCCACGTGAAAAATTAAAAACTCGACTCACTCTTGACAAAGTCTGCATAAAAAGTCACCCTATTGAAAAGTGTACCACAAAGCAATTTCGTGTTCTAAAATGTCCTAGTCAACCTGAAGACGTAAACGAGAATTCAGAAATAGGTCTGAACTTCCGACTTATACGAAGTTATAGACGAAAAATAAAGCATTAATTGGCCAAAAATTTTTTTTCGACAGCATTAATTTCCAAATGCAACCAAAAGAGTTCGGGAATTTCTCTGTTCTGAACTCCCCCTCCCCCCACCTTCTTCAACGCACGCGAAGAGAAAAACAAGCTTGCATTTGAAACAAACTGCGCCTTTCCTCGATCAGAAAAGTAACCCCCTCCTCAATTTGAAACTCATTTCTATTTCCCTTTCACAGTTACCTCAAGGTCAATCTGGCCTCGCTTGTCCGCCACGAGCCAACGATACAGCCCCCTCCCCACGCACGATTCCATTTAAAATCGCTTCTTTTTCAGATTGCTAACTTTATTCACAAACGTTTGATTCAACTGAGAATTCGAGATGGTTCATCCTTGTGGTAAACTTACTGTGGATAAATCTGTGGAACATGAAACTGCACGAAGTTAGTCCTTCTGGTTTGAAACTGCGAATTCTTCCCATTTTTAAAACTTTTAACTGTTGGAAGCAATAATTGTTGACTTAAAGTTTTAAAAAGGATTCTGAAAACTCTAGAACAACGGTTCTCAACATGAGGGACGTCCAAGAATTTAAAGAAAAGCGTGAGAGCTTCATTGGCGTAGTGAAGAGGGGGGCGGGGTATTGTTTATATTGTTTGGCGGGAAGCTTTTTGCTCACCAAGCAACCACTTCACTTTGAAAAGCTTCCCGCCAAATAAGATAACCAATTTAAAAGATCTATCCATATTTCTGAGGAGTTGAAGGTGGGAGGAGGTTCTAATGGAAGTAGCTGTGATGAAAAAGGAGAAGAGGGAGGTTTGGCAGATACTTGCCGGGCAAACTAGATATCATAACTTTTTATGGCTGAAGGTTTTTGGGTTTAGGATGCAGGTTTTCTTTTTTTGCGGAAAAGTTAATGGTTTTCTTGGCGGGGAAATGTTTACAACAGGGTTTTTTGATGAGATATCACATCTTTTTGCATTGATATTATTACTTTGTCTGTATTTTTAGAATTGAGAACTTCAAGCTAGAAAATTTGCAGTTGAAACAACGCTGTTTTGAGTTTTTAAGGAAGAATAATGGCTAGCCTAATTTTATTTCAAGTTATTTTCCGACTATTAGTATTCTATGTTCTTTTTGCGAGAAATGGACGGTTTAAATTTTATTGCAATTCTTGTATCCTCTCTGTTGCAAAGAAGACTTCTTGGATAATAAAATACTATATTTTTAATTATATTGTTTTCAAGTATGTTACAACTTCGCAATAAATTCTACTACAGTTTCTTAATTTGACAGATTATTCAACATTTTCATGAAGGTTTCTTTAAATGTGTTACAGCTTGAGGGCTATTTTAATCTAGCTTTTCACTTTCTTGTTTAATTACATTTTTTCTTAAATCGTGGATCATTTTAGGTTTTATGGGATAATTTTAATTGTGTGTTTGGTGATTTATCTTTTTCGTGATAGAAGTTTTTGTCTTGTTTAATACCTAGTTTTGTTTAAAAGTTCATTTAAAAAACGAAATAACGCATGTTATCACCAAGCAAAAAAAAAAAAACTAAGCCATTAAATATTTCAAATTTGAATGTGTCAGAATATATATACAACTTTACTCGAAGTCAAATCGCGGATATCCCAAATTTGCCATAGCGAAAGCGCATGTTGCGTGGACTAAGCTCATTGAAAGTCTTGCTTAAATTAATTGCAAAAAATTTTTCAGCTAACAAATTACTGCAAAGCACGGATATCCCTACACGTATTTCATATATTTTCAATTCATTATGTGTTGTTTGTGAAAAATCCATTAATTTAGAAAGTAAGCAAACCAATAAAAAAAGTGCTATTTTTCGCTTTCAATTAAAAAATTATTTGTGCCGTATTAATATGCGTACAGTTTCATATAATTTGTCACGTAAAATATTGTAATGGTTTAACCCCAGTTTCGCGCCGACATTTAAAATTTCTTCCCTCCATAAATATATAAAAACTGAAAAACAGAGGGAAGGAAATTTCGTATCGGCAAAACTTTGGGGGGGGGGGGGGCAGCCTTCTAATCTCATTCATTAATTTGTTTCTCTGCTTAAGTATAAACAAACAACATAGAGTCTGAAAACAGAAAGCCCAATGAGCTAAGTCTGCGCGCATGCGCAGTCGCTGTGGCAAATTTGCGATATCCGCGATTTAACGTCTAGTTGCAAATGTTGGATACGTTTTAGTCTTGATTGAATTTCATTTCCTAAGACAACTTTGGAATAACTGTTAGATCTGTTCTAACCTGACAATTGCAGTCCGAGATAAACAAACCCTATGAGCTGAGAATAAGTACATGATAATTTAGTAAAAATAAGTGATTTTCAAACTTCAGTTACTCCGGCCCATGATGTCCCTGGGGGTGGAATTTTTGTATATGTACTCAATGGCCCCCCAAGAATATGTATACAAAAGCATTACCGTAGCCCCCCGGGGGGCTGTGATAGAACCCCGGGAAGGTACAGTTTGGGGGGGTAAAAACGAGGGGGGAAGGGGAGGGGGTCAAATGGCACAAAAGACACATCAGTAGGGCACAAGGAATGTGTGTGCGAAATTTCAACATGATTCCTCTGTAGCCCTGTCAAAAAAAGCGAAAACTTTTTTGAACAGCGATTTTATAACTTTAATACCTCCTCCCCCTGATGGTCCAGGGGATTGTGTTTTGGTTTACGGCGTCAGGGGCCACTAGAGATTGAGTGTACCAAAAATCAACTTCGGGGGTCTTCATGGGGCTGAGATACAGAGGACTGAAAAACCCAAAAAACCCGAACTTGTTCTGTCGTGTAATCTTGGTCTTGGTCGTTTTTATTTCCTTTCGTCTTTGGCGGTGGATTTGCTTCTGTTGGCTGCTGACGTTTGGTTTCCTTGGCGGGGCGCTCCCGCGCCCCGTAATATAATCAAACATTATTATAATTTTTATTATTTAGAAGAAAGATTTTCGAAATCTAAGTTTGGCATTATTAACTTAGACAAAAAATAAAATTTAAAATATCACAAAATAAACTTTTTACGCGTGTTGTAATAATAGAGCTTAAATCACTTATTACTAATTATTGCGTTTAACCTTTATTTTCTCCAATCGTGCTTTTTTGAATTATGTCACTTTCCATGCCGATGTGCGATATGTTTTTTTACAGTACGTAATATGTTCAGTATGAAGGTTTGTGGCTGATAGTTTTGGGCAGTTTTGTGCAATGCTAAATTTTGTGAGTGAAATTACCTTTTATTAATCTAGAGATATCCCGTTACAGCAAACTTCAAGGAACATAAAATTTTGTTCGCTGTAACGAGAACTTCGTTGCAGCGGAATTCAAACAATGTAACACTAATTACATCGGGACTAAAAATTCGTTTCGTTGAAACGAAAATTTGTTGTAATGAAATTCGTTGTAAAGTGATTTTACTGGATCTCCTTTTTACTTCCTTCTAAAAAAATTTCACTCAAAAAATCGACCTTAATTTCCATTATGCTCACCCTCGAATGAATGTTTAGTTTTTTTTTTCAACTCGACCATACGTGGATAAGTTCCTAAGAACGTCTAGACCCAGCGAAATATCCATTTTGACGATTCCCGAATTAATGACAACGAGTTTTCCCGTGATGTCTGTATGTACGTATGTGCGTATGCATGTCGCATAACTCAAGTACGGTATGTTCTAGAAAGTTTAAATTTGATACGTAGACTTCTAGTGGGATCTAGTTGTGCACCTCCCTTTTTGATTCCATTCGGATGTTCCAAAGAGGGTCTTTTACACCTTTTTGGGGGAAATCATTGTTAATTTCAATACAGACTCAAGTGATCTTATAATTTTGCCAACACTTGGCGACATATCACCAAGCCTTTGGTTGCCACGTTTTGACGCCGACTTGGCGATAAATTTGGCTACTTTTTTTCTGAAAGTCTAGTTTTAATTTTTCCGCTATTGGCGATATTTAGGGAGTTAACCAGTAAATCACATTAAAATTGCCAATATTGGGAAAATTAATCTAAATGAAACGTTTTCATTTTTGCTTCGGTTCGCAACAAACTTGGGCTGAAAATATGTAAAGTGTTTCTTTGCTTACTCCAAGTCCAAGGCACAATTATCATTGAATTAGCGTAAAAGGAAGTCAGTCATGTGATGAGCACATCACCTCGTTCTTCTTCTCCGAACGGGCTGCGTTAGAGGAACCTTTTTGCAGACCTAGACCCCAGAAATAGTAATCATTAAGATAGATAGAAAATAATTATTTAATCATAAAAAAATTAATCTATTATTTATTAAGGATTTCATCTTAATTCTTTAATATATACAGAAAATTTTAGTACCAGAAAATTGGTCGTATCACGTTACGGGAATTTTTTACAACCCTTTAACTATTAGTATTTCGCGTCGTATTTCGAGGAATGAGATACACTTGCCTAAAGATGCTGATAAGCAGGGGGGGGGGGGGTTCATGGTCACGAAACAAAAAGATATTCGGAAAAACCATTCAATCAGACGGAAAATGAAATGGGGGTGATCGGATTAACTTTTGAGAGGTCTGTGAGACTGCACCTCCCTTGTTAAGGGTTCATCACTTAAGTGGGAGGTCAGGGACATGTTGCAGGCATTGATGTAGTGTCTCCATTGTTGCCATTACTTTGTAAAGTATTAAAGAATTGTGTCGAGATTGAAAACAAAACGAAGTTAAATTAAAATTTAAACAACAACTGGACCTAGACCCCAGAAATAGTAATCATTAAGATGTATAGAAAATTTCGATATGTGGAAATTCGATATATGGAGGTTTGACGGTATTCCCCTTCCCCTGGAAAGATCCAAAATGTCAGGTCTGATTAATTCATAAATAAAGTTAAATTAATTATTCTGTTTACTTTCGCTTTCTGACCTTTTTTCTCAAAGCCTCTCTAGCTTTCTTCTTAGGGCAATGTTACCACACTTTCAGAGGTTTTAAACTTTTTTTTTCTTATCTGACCACGAATACTGGATACTGCAACGGTAAGCTGGGGGAAGTTGCTTCAGAAGTAATTTCCCCAGTTGTTGGATTGCAACCAACTCTTCAACGTTTCAAGGCTAATTTAAAAAAAGAGTTTTTTAACTGTACGTTATCTTTTCAAACACTGCTTTTAGGCAACGAAGAAGCAATCTATCGTGAAAATTTCCTTCTGGGTCATTCCATGCGAAATGAGCAAATCAGCTGTGGCTGACATGTCAAAGATTTCAATGAAAATTTTTATTTAGGTAAACCATGCATATCTATGGGGGAATGCAAAGTATGGAAGTTTAAAAACTGTTTGTTGCTTTGTTATTGACATTAGAAGTTGATGCTTACGCTAAGCCTAAATTTTAAGAGTTCATTGCTGCCAGTTTGTGACTCAATAACTCCATAAGTTATAAACGTACACTTAAAAAATAAATATTTCCGCATTCTATAAACAAATCTTTATTGGGAAAAAGCAAAGTAAAATTTATTCGGATCTTTTTTTGAATCTGAGATATTAACAAATATTGAAATTTTGCCAATTTACTTCAGATTTCAAATCACTCTTCTAGCTCTTTTAGTGAAAATATAGGAGTAAAAATGATTCAGATTAAAAAACTATCTGTAACTATCTGCTCTAATTTAGTTATTGTTTATGAATTTCTTGATGACGAAATCGTACTTTAAAAAATCGAAAATTTCAGTTTTTCCTCTATTTCAGATTTTTTTGAAGATGAGGGAATGCTCTAAATTCACTCAAGTTTTTTTATGTAATATATTGAAGTGTCTTTTAGATGCTATTAAATTTTAATCATTGGTATCAGCGTATTTTTGTTACTAGAGTAACTTGAACTTAGGCAAAATTTCATTAGTTAGTTCTTTTTATTGTAAGTTTAACAAAACTAACCATTTCTTTCGCGTTTCATTTTCTCAAAAGCATGTTTATGAAGTATTTGCTAAAATGTACATTTTTTAAAAAACGAAATAAATGTTAGATATACTTGCTTTTGCATCATTGAGTCTTTTATCTAGTGTTTTGAATTCTCGTAATTTCACATAAGGGTCAATCCATACAGGTTTCATAGTGTAAACTACTCATTCATGTTCAAATACTTCTAAGTTATAAAATTAAAATAATTATTTTGAAAATTACAATATGTTTTTTCAGTATAATATATTTTGTATGGCACAATATATGTAATTTAAGAAGGTGCAATGAAGTTTTCACACTTTTAATTTCTGTTTTAGTGTGTGAATTGACTAGCAAAATTGCTCAATTTCAAAGACCTGTATCTTTTTTACAAATCAAATACAAAAAACAATATATATAACATGTATAGTACTTGAATGGAATATTCAAAATTGCTAAATTTTAAAGACCTGTATCTTTTTTACAAACCATATACAAAAAACAATATGTATAACATGTATAGCACTTGAATGGAATATTCAATTGGCCAAGAGTCCCCTTTAAATTTCCATCCCCTTTATAGGGGATGGAATTTTAATTCCATCCCCTTTTGGTTTACAGGGGTCTAAAAATGTCATTTTTGTCATTTTTCCGATTTTTGAGGGGCTGTAATCTATAAAGGGCGCACAAACACACAGCAACAGTTACATATTCTTTTTAGCATGGTTCCAGTGATTAGTTTTTGCCGTATTTCATTTTGTGTTTTCGTCCCCTACGCGAGTTATCCCCCTTTGAAATGAGTAAAATTTTTACATTTGGTCTTGAACTAACCTGTTGCCATTATTTTAATTATTAACGTACAGCTACGTAACTCAGCATGTAAGACCATCAACTTATGCACTTTAACATCAAAGCGTTAAATTAACTGTCATAAATGTTATTCAAATAGATTTTGGGCAAAATGCAAAGGTCTAAAAGTCCCATTTTTGAATACGAAAATCACTTTTGATGACCTCCAAAAAATCAAATTTGAGAGAAAAAATAAAAGAGGTTTTAAACATCTTTCATATGCAACTTTTAGGGATATGAATTTCAAAAAAATTAAAAATGGTCGAGCGCAACCATCCGTCGAACCTGTATGGATTGACGCATAAAACAGAAAGAAAATGCTATTTTTCTAAATTTTATTTTACGTTTGGAAATCAAAAACCAATTTCGAGTTTCTTCAAGCAAATAGTAGAAACACAGCTCTATATTCTTGAAAAATTTTAACGTTGTCTGAATTTTCCCTCATTTGAATTTTTGTGTGTACGTGAAGGGGAAAATCATCATTTTACAAAATGTCACAAAGTTTAAAACTGATTTTGAAGACAAATGAGTTAAAATACAACTTTAAAAGTAAGGTATTTCTTTTATGCTACTTAGCACATTATTCGGTATTAATTTCATCAAAGCTAATGCATTCCTTAAAGATTGAGATTAAAAAATAAAATGCTTAATTATGAGAAAATTGAAATATTTTCATGTTTTGAGACTCGGTTAAAAGTTAACTATAATAACTTTGAAAATTTTACTGATATCAGATTGATTACCCTACTCCATAGATTGCAAAAACATATAACTTTTATGTTTTCACTAAATTGTTAACAAGATACAAGCCTTCAAAAGTGCAACATTTAGCATTTATGAGAATGCTGTTCAATTTGACCAATTTTCAATCGCATGTAACTATTTAAATAAAAAATTTTAAGCAAAAATATTTTAGATATTTTTATATAGGCATAAAAGGAACCTGTATACCAAATTTCATAAAAATCTGTTACCATGTGGCCACCACTTTCTTGCGAATTTTGCTCATTTCGCATGGAATGACCCTTCTGAATATTAAGCAAGGTCACCATCGTAGAACTAACTTCAAAGTATTGTTAAGTTTGAAAACGTTTACTTACAAGGACATGAGAAAAATGACGACATCAAGAAGTTTCATCAGAAAAAAAAAAGTTTGAAAAAAAACACCATTCAAGTCTTACACTAAGCTTATAACTCTGCTTTTGGCATAGAACATTTACGAATTCCAGAAAACTTACATAGCTAAACAGTATGGCTCTGATCAGGGAAGGATGCAAGGGAGGGATTACGGTGGTTATGACCCCCCTCCCCTCCAAACGTCGACAATATTATGCGTGATCATTGTGCTCAAAATGTAAACGACTTCAGGAATCTTTTCAAGGTTTTTTTTCCTTTTATTTATTTATTTTTTTTGAAGTAAATAATTATAATATTCTTCTCATTTTTAATAAAATTGATTTGTAACTTTCGTACGTTATTATGTGCCGTATTAATGGCCAATTTAGTGTTTCTTTATTAACAGTCAAGCAGCTTAAGAAATTTCTCGTGGGATTGTTTATAGCGGGGGTGGGGCGGAATATTCTTCCCCATGACCCCCATCCGTCCCTAAAATAGCAGTCTGCGTCCACCCCTGGTTCTGATAACAGGACGACTGACCTCGGAAGAGTCGTTTGAGGAAACGGGAAGGGAATTCTCGCATGGATACTAACAAGGAGACGGCACGACCGTGAAGTCGGAGATTTGCCCCATTTTTTTTTTTTTTTTTTTTTTTTTTTTGTGGTGAAAGAGGACCTCAAATACCTTACGTGGTTAAAGTAATACGACGCAATACTCAGGAAATTATGAGAAAAATCGATTTAAAGTTGCCATGGAGTTTCCTAGGCGCCTTATGAGTTTAAAATGACAATCTCTTGACGAGCCGCCGCTAGCCTAGTTGGTTAAGGCGCGAGCTTGTGCTCCAGAGATAACAAGATCGAATCCCACTCTTTATCCTTTTCTTTCTCTTTTTTTTTTTTTTTTTGCTATCACAACAATTAATGGTAACGCTTTTCACCCTTAGATTACTTTCAGAAATTTACTTTTTGCGAAAGATCGCAAAACTTTAATTCGATGCAAAACATTCTTGCTCGGTATTCTGTACGCTTGTTTTGCTTAGTAAAGGTTTTTGACCCCTTAAAGGGACATCTGCTCAAAAGATTGCGAGAACCTGTGACCATTGCACTGCAATTAGTTTTTCGTGGAGAACGTGAACTTACGTGTCTATTCCAATAAACGTCAAGTTATCGTACAATCAAAACTAAAAATGTTGACTGAAGAAGTTGCTGGCTCTTCTGGAATAGGAGAGGAAATTTCCAAAGAATCCTTGTACCATGGTGCAACCTTGTAATGTTTACTTCTACAGACAATTCAAAAATTTCATAAAGCGCTGGCAAAATCGCAGCAAGTCGTTAGAGCAAAATAGAGAAATTAATTCCCGGGAATATTGTATAAAAATTAATTTCATTATTCACCATCAATTATCGTCACCAATATTCCAAGACATGATTCAGTATACCTGGTCTGCGTCTAAATTATCCACTTTTCGAAATATTTTCATGAATGTTTTTGAGGTATGTTTTTCGACTGATATATTGCAAACTCACTGCAATTGTAAAAAAATACGCTTTCATTTGTTGCGCAAGATGTCGCAAAAATTATTGCTTTGTTTGTTTATATGATAACTACCACTGCAGTTTTTGTACATAATCATTTTTTTTTTAATTTAATTTTTTCTTATAGACTTGGTTATTCTCATTTAAAACTCAATGTTCCTCCTCACATACTTGAGAATGAAAAATACGAATTGTTTTAATTTGTTTTGCAGGAAGAAAAAGAAAATAATTTAAAGAAAAATGATGTAAATAAATTCTTAAAAATTATGAAGGGAAGAGAAATTATGTTTTAATAATTGCTGTGATAACCAAAAAAAAAGAAAGATCCTAATTTCTTATGAACAAATGTCCCTTATAACCGTAAGGGGACCACTGGTCAAAAACCTTTACTAGCTAAAACAAACCGTACAGAATAACGAGCAAGAATGTTTTTCAGTGAATGAAAAAGTTTACGATCTTTGGCAAAAAATAAATTTCAGAAAGTAATATAGGGGTGAAAAGCGTTACCACTAATTATTGTGATAGCAAAAAAAAAAAAAGAAAGAAGAGCCTAGCGGCGGCTCGTCACAAGACTGACATTTTAAACTCAGAAGGCGCCTAGGAGACTGCATGGCGACTTGAAATCGATTTTTCTCATAATTTTCTGAGTATTGCGTCGCATTACTTTAACCACGTAAAGTACTAGGGGTCCTCTTTCACCACAAAAAAAGTTGACGCAAATCTCCGACCACGGTCGTGCCGTCTCCTTGTAAGTCAATAACCATCGCATAACGAATCAAAACAACTTTCCGCACCAATTGTAACCAACGAAATAGTTTAGTTCTTCGTCCATCGAACTCCCAAAATGTCAGAATCAAACATCGGACTTCCAAAATATCAGTCAAACTACGAATGCAAGCGTACGACGTGTATTTCAAGCAAATTAATACAAACAAGAAACAAAGGGTATTTGGGTGTGCCCCGAATTGAAACGTTAGGGAGGGTGAAAACTTCTCAATTTGCCTGACATTTGGGCATTTAAAAATTGAAAGATTAGAATTATGCTTTCAAATTGGCCAAATCGTCACACAAAATTTGCCGAGTACGGAAATTTCCTGGGAAGTCACGGTGACCTCTCGTAATCTCTCATAAGGAGCATCAGGCAAATTTCAATTACTCCCAAAATCAAACTCGCCCACCCCAAAGCGCGAGAACTTCTGAACTTTCAGTTGACCTTGAACGCGTTTCTTACCTCAATTGAAGAGGGGGGAATCAGCACGGGAAAAAGAAAGATGTTGCATTTCCGAAACATTCACTTTTCAACTTGAAACCTTTCTTATTCTGAAAAGTATTTCAATCCATTTGAATGCCTAATTTGGCGGCTAATAGTGGCCTCGGCAAAATGAAAATAAAATGAAGAGGATACTTCATGTTTTAAAAGTTAAGTCGCTAAATACCAACAATTGAATCTATCCCCATGAAGAACTTTTTACCTACTAAATACTTTAACTTTCCTGAAACTCATTCCGTTTTTCTTTAGAATAAAATCATTTTGTTTTAAATCTCGAATCTGCAGATAAAAATTTTCCCTAGTTAAGTTTTCTTGTCCTTCTCAAATTGCAGATTGGTTCTTGAATTCCGAATTTTACTTTTCTTTACTGGACTGGTTTTCCACGAGGACTCTCTGTTAAATGTTGCATTTAGGTAAGGGGAAGAGCTTTCATCGCCTTGGCTAAAGTTGATTGCAATTAGTTTGAAAATTTATTTTCTGTAATCACTTCTTTGGTTTATTTTTTTAATCTGAAAATTCATTTTTGATGTTTTGACGACTGGAACGAACACAGAACTTTTTGACATTACAAAAATAAAATTTAATTTCGTTTCCTTTTAAATAGGATTATTTTTCTCGCAGGTCGCAGACGATTTTTGTTTCACCTAGGTGCAAACGACTAAAATTATTGCATTTATGGAAACTATTTTCACATTTTACTTTGAGTAAGAATTTTTTGCTTTGCAAATCTTAAAACCTTCATGGAAATGATATGAAATACATTCAACTCTATATAACACGAAGTCCCAAGAGACCGGCAAAAACGAACGAGTTATTCGTAGTTCGAGTTATGGAAAGTTTCCACAAAAGTTTCAAATGTTTGGGATCTGATGAAAACTACGAGATAAAGGAATATTTGAAGTATAAACATCGAGTTATCGATACTTTACTGTACTTGTAAGAGATATATATTCTTTAAGAACATTTCTTCGCAAAAAAGAACGTAATTTAAAATTACTTTTAAATAGAAAAAAACCGTCTTCAAATAACTGACAACCCACCGAATCATGTGAATTAAACACTAATTTAACTATACGCGAAATTAATCTATAAAACTAAACCTACTCAGTTACGTTAGGTAGTAGTTTATAGGAGACCCCGACTTCAAAAGGTTATTAAAAATTAAGAGATCGTATATAATTAGTTAGGTATTTAAAATAATTCATCGTATAGTGACTTAAATCAGTGTTTATTTTATAATTCAGTGTTTAGTTTATTTTTGAACTGGAATTGTAAAATACATTTCATTTCTATGTTTGGGTAGGAAATAGAATGTAAGTGTAATCAGTTATTTTTTGCTTTCTAGTTCCTGGGTATTTTTTGAAGGCTGTTCTTTTTATTTAAAAGTAATTTATTTTTTGGTTTTTAGTGGTGTAAACAACACGGCGAGCGTCTCGGAGACTTCCGACGACTGTGAAGAAAGGCTTTTTCAAATGCGTAACTATGTAAAAAAAAATTATCTTCACCATTTGTTCAAGTTTACCAGAGTTTGCTTTCCGAAAGCAAATGCACGAGTCACTAAAAAAATCGCTTTAAGTTTAAATTTGTAAATTTTAGAATTGTAACATTGTAAACTGTAATTTATCTTTCGCAATTAGTGCCATGTAACCCATGATAAAAGTCGCATGTTTCTTCACATGGCCCACTATAGATGAAGATTAAAAATTCCCTCTATAATGAATTTTATGTTTGCTTCAGAGAATCCTTAATTCAAAAATTTCATTATCATTACTCCTAATAATATATATTTTTAGTACTTTCTTTAACTATAGATAAAGAAAGTATAAACCTTTGTTTTATGGCCTTTGTTATCAATGGGTTTTACATTTAATCGTTTGTGAGGGAAATTGCATGAAATTTATTGTTTTACCCTTAACTTTTCCCTAAATAACAAATAGGGTAAATCAAAGATTTGGAACCTAAGTTAGACCACTCCTAAACAAAAAGAAGCATAAAAACCGATTCACTAAGTGAGACGATATACAAAGTTAATAAAGTACACATCGATTTAAATGTGAGTATGATATTTGAAGAGTTCCTTCAATTTCATCATCGCTGAACTTGATTAACATTAGACCACCGAGGAACTATGATGTTTCAAACAAAAAAAGAATTTTCCTTATCGGTACAAGCGGGAGCGTGTACCGATTTGTGAGAAATTTTGAAGCCCATCACAAATGACTTTTTCGCGCCCCTCTCCATATTGTTTACCCCTATATTTCACCGTTAGTTACAAAAAGATTGGGCCCCCTCCAGGCTTGGGCCCGGGCCAGCAGGTGTCCCTCCCTCCTCCCTGTACACGCCCCTGGGTAGAGGTGTCTTCGAGTATTTATGGAACATTGTACAAAGGAAAAACAAATCCGACGAGTTCAGAACCTCCTCCTTTTTTTGAAGCCTGCTAATTAATATAACCCTAATTTCAAATTGAACTTGCGGCATCGTGAAATAGTAAATCCAGAATATTGGTCAAATTTCAGAAATCATACAGTTATAATGTATATAATTAAAGAATATTAATTAAATCATGGGGGAGTGGTGTTTTGTATTCAATTCCCCTTCAATTGAACACTAAATATAATTAAAAATTGGAATATTAAATAAAGAACTTAGTATTTTAGTGCCTAAAAAAGTTGTTTAATAGTAAATAAAATATCAAGGTAATTGATTCAACAATTAAAGTAGCAAAATATATTTAATTTACTGCTTTGCTACGCAGTAATATATACATTAGTAACACCTATAGTAAACAAATTACCATGCGGTGCAACGTTGAGAAAATTAATCATCCATGTGCCGCGAGAATTAAATATCATTCAAGAGAAAGCCAAAAGCTTAGGTGTGAAAATACACCGATCACAGCAACACCACGTGACCACAACGTATGAAATTTAAAGTATCTTGGATTTCTCCGAGAACCCTTTTCAGATCCAGAAAAAATTACAATGGGGCCATCTGGGCATTATACCCTTACAAACAAAAAAAAATTCAAATCGTTTAGTAGTGTTGGAATAATTCGAAAACACACATAAAAAGCCGCAATACGAAATCATAACCTCCTTTTTTGAAGTCGGTTAAAAATAAATACCGAAAGTTGTGGGAAGTCTAAGATTTCTTTTTCTAAAAAATTTTTTTAACTTTAATTGCAATACACGATGATTTGCAAATTATTAATACTTGGGGGAGATCAAGGATACTTGATACCTGGGGATACATAATCCAACAGCCAAAAATGTATCAAAATTATTAAGTATATATTTGAAACCTGACAATTATGTTAAAGTTATAATTGTACATAAAAACTGGCAACACTTAGTTTTTTTCAACCATTTTGTTTTAGAGTTTTTGTTTTAGCTTAAGGAGTTCTTGTTTTAGCTTAAGAAATGATTGTCTGAATGTGTCAAGGGAAACTTTTTTTTAGGAAAGCATTCTGAAGTTTACCTTATCCGTTATATACAACTTAAAAAAATCGAAGTGTAATAATAGAGTATGGACAGTCTTGAGACATATTTTTAGTAAATTGCCACTGATTGTTGATAATAGATTAAGTATGTTTGTAAAAATCACATATTAGGGATACTTGATCCTTTCGTGTAGCGGGATACGCATGTTCCCAGGAATCAAGTATCCATATGACAATATAAAGCCAATGAAAACAATATAAATGCCGAATAGGACTGCAAGATTTTTCCGAATGGTGATTTTGTCGAATCGTAGGCCTAAAATAGTCGATTAAGAAATTTGTTGCTGTGGAAGGTCGCAGTGGCCTCCCGTGAGAAAGCCCTTGGACATGATTACATTAAAAGTCCGATCCTGCTGTTTACGCGGTTGCCACTGAGTTCCTCTCTAAGAATAGCTGCTTTAGTAGCCTGCAATACGAAAAATAATATCCGAACTAATCACCAGATGCAGAAATTAATTTGAAATAGTCTTCATTCAAGAAAAAATAGCATTATATCATTTTAATGTAATGATACTTTTAATAAACAGGACATATCCTGGCTGCGCATTATGTAAGCCGAACCACTCACAGTTGAGGCTAGAATTATGCGCGGAGCGAATTTTCCAAAAATTCTTCCTAAGCCCTAAGAAAAAAAAAACTTAAAACACAATGACTCTCCTCTTACAAAAATTGCAATCGCAAAAATTAACTCTTCGTTTAAAAAATATGAACATCATACATTTCTGTTCTTAAATTTATTTATTACATTTTACTTTCCAACTCTTTTAAATGCTTAATTTAAAAAAAAAAAAAGAAAAGAACGCGGTAAAATACAGGCTCCCTCTTTTTTTTTTTTAAAGGGTAAGGTAAATTTGTTGTCGAATTTTATTTATTTTTTTTTCGCTCAAGGGGAATGAGAAGAAAAAGAGTATCGTCGTTTCTTCGCTGAAATAGTCTCCGTTTTGTTTTTACAAATTATTGCAAAACAGTAGTTTTTAACCCCAAATCAGGTTAAAATAGTCGCCAAGATTTTTGCTTTAAAATCGCAGCTTTAGATGCTTTCTTAGACGTTAGTGGTGGCCCAATGTTTATTGAATGAATTTTGAGTCTTAACATTTCTTCAAGAAGAAACTGTTCTGCCCGAAAAACCCAACTCTGACTAAAAATAAGAAGCTTAAAGGTTTTCATTTACTATCAAAGTATTTGATTTTCATTTGATTAAAAAAAACATGAACTTATTTTTTAGGTTTCATCATTCAATAGTGCCTTTTAAGTAAACCATGCAACCCAAGTCAACCTTCTTCTAAAATTTGCCACTATATTAGTAATAAGAAAAAAGTGAAAAACCAACGTAAATAAAGCACAAATTCTGAAGAAAATATGGCATATAGCTATTTCGTCAGGATTTGCTTTAGTTGGTTGGTTTTCCACTTTTATTATATTGTCGCACAGAGCTTATTTGATCCTTTCTCATTTATATTTGTAATAATCAGGGTTCGTTGATTTAAATCAATTGATTTGAACCACGCAATTTTTTAAAAAAATCATTAAATAATATCAGTTCATTTTATTTTTATGATAGTTTTTTTTCATTTTTAGAATGTGCTGCTCTAAATTTAACTACACTACCTTATACAATCTTAACTTCGACGGGCAAAACGACATAGATCCCTCTTTCTGCGTGAAAACAGATTTTCAATCTGTTAATCTTGCGTTTACTCCAGAATTAAACTTCAAATTAGTACAGAACCAAATAAAAATGTGCAGTTTTTTATACACCATTGTTAATATAGTAAAGAAATTTAATGACTCAACATACAATTTTACACTAAAATTTACATGATGGAAACCTTATTTTAAGCAAAGCATAAAACAAAATCACTTCTTATCTAAGTATTAAAACGTACTTATACATCATTAAAATGTATTCAATAGAAATAACTTTTCTTAGTTTTAAAAATAAGCTGAATGGTTTCATCTACTGTATGAAATATATTATGTGAAGATGTATGTGTTGTGTAAAAGTAAAGCAATTAAAAACTACAAGTTTTTGAAGATTAAAATAAAATTTTGATTTAAATCAAAAAATTTCCATTTAAATCAAAAGAATACGATTTAAATAAAAAGTCAACTTCTTACTTTTTTTTTAGAAAATTCACTAACCCTGGTTGAATAAAGTATCATGAATAAACACATAAACTGCTGTTACTTTATATACGCTTGAAATGAAGTTGCATTTAATAAAAATTCAGTAAGTAAATTTGTTTTAACCGAGAAATTTGTGACTTTAGGTAAGATATTTCTTCCACGTGTATAAACTAAGCTCTGTTTCACTGAATTTAGCTTTAATACTGAAAACATTTTCAAGTTCAGCGGGAAGAAATTAAGATTAAGGAGATGGATGTGCTTTGAATCATTTTAAATAACAGGTAAAATAAAATTTCTGAAATTTGAAATTTCCATTTCTTTTCCAGAAATTCTTAAAGAAATTGTGATCTAAAAGGAGAACATTCAATTGCATATTTACACGCAACACTGCGAGCACAAATTCATTCATTTTCACTAGTTTTCGAATTTACTGAAGTCGTACTAAAGTAGAGTCGGAATTGCAAGCGTTTTTCGTACGAAAAACGCTTGCAACGAAGCAGATCATTACTGCAAGCAGGGCAAATTTACGTATGGGCTAATTCGGCTAAATTACTAGGCCACTAGTTTGTAAATTAAAATTTTCGCAATTACGAACTGCTATAGGACCCTACTCGTATCTACAAATGGAATGGACAAGAAAAAGTTTCAGTCGTCCTATTATGACTGACATCCTTCTAGAATAGGTAATGCGAGGGATATCCATAAAAACGAAATTAAGATGAGAATAAGATAATAAAAATAAAACATTTAATGGCCGATATCTATCAGTACACCTATCATAATGACTATTTGCAGCGGGTAACGTTATGTATTTTTGTATCTTATAAATTTAAAATGATGGGAGTTAGTAAACTGTAAATTTTGTATTGAGATTAGTTTTGGTGTTTAAGTTAGTTTTTTCGAGACAACAGTTATTTTAGGCAATAACTTTTTTTTGTGTTACGTCTGCTTCAGTTAAGCAGTGGAAAAAATACAAATCAAACCGCAGACAATCTATAACAATGACGACGAAAATTTCGCTCCCTAAATAGATACTTATAGCAACCGTCGTCAAGGTAATCTGAAAAATCAGAGCAACATCAACTTTGGTCGAGTGAAAATAAGCCATTTGCGATTTCCGATATTTTTTAATTAAAAGAGTCAATTTAAAAATAGAGCCCCGCTTTTCAATAAATCTTCTTTTCCCCTAACTGTTTAAAATGAATGACTCATACAGTCAGCAAGGTAGGGTTTGCCGGTCAAAAAGTGACGAAATTCGAAATCAAATCACAAAAAGGAGAGAAATTACACCGGAATTTTTTTCACAAAATGCCTTTTCCAATTACATATCCTATCCCACTTTTGTCTTATTGGTAAAACTGCTTTGTTTAGCAAGAACGAGCTATATATCAGAGAGCTATAAATCCATTGCAAATACGGAACTACTCGAATGGAACCCAAAATTTCGCCTAATGAATGGGTGGCGGGAAAAACGTAAATTGAAAGCAATAACTTTTCACTACAGCCAAAAAACGAATCTGCTTAGTGCAATGTACTAAACGGGCCACGGAGAGAAACAAACATCGTTTTCCCATTCAATTATATACTTCTGCCTATTGCAAAGAAGCCCCAAACCAGGTTTGGAGCATACAACGTTCGTCCATAAATTTTACTTTATTTACAAGGTCAATTCCAATTAGTGAATTCTCAGACCATGTAAACGATTTAAAAGCACAGGTTATTCATTTTCTAGACTATATCTAACGTTTATTTTTCTGCAGAAAATAAAATACAACTTTTCCCCGCCCCCCATTCAAATGATGAAAATTTTACCGTACAGTTATCATTTTGCTGAATCGAACAAAACTCGTCGAGTAAGTAAATTTTTGGATGGTGACAGTGACCTCCCGTGACCTCCCATTCGGACGCTGTTGGCGTTTGCCCTCACGTTGTTACGCTCCAAAATATTATTTCATTTTTTTTTTTGTTTTTTTTTTTTTGACTTTCATTAGTAAGTAGTCTGTTGAGAAATTTTTCCGATTTAATGTGTTCATTTGCTTAAAAGCAGTCCAAAAAACCATTTTTTAAACTTGCATATTTAACTTTTCAGATTTTTTTCATAAATTAAAATATTTAATCCAGATATTATGTTATAATTCTTAGAATACAAAACGATCATTTTCAGTATTCCACGTTTCACATATTGACATAATTAGCTCTCGCCAAATTTATGCAACTTTGATTTAGATAGTTTGTACTATCAATTTTTTTAGTAATCTGTAGAGAGTATTTTTTTTTAAGTACATTTAGCAATTCACTAGACTGAATTTGAAACTAATATTCCCGCTGTGTAAATCTTAGTAATAACTTGTTAAGGCCTCAATCAATATTTTTCTCTCGCTTCTACGTAGGAAAAACTAAACGGAAGTTTTGAAAAAACCAATGCACCAGCGGGAAATTTTTGCTTGTATTCCGTAAAAACTGAATGAAAAATATAGTTTAACAAACTGAAAATATGCTTAATATAACTTCACCTATTAAGTGTGATACGACAAAAAAGTGTCTAACCCGTTTTTCGGACACGGAATTCCCGCGCCCCTCCCCCCATATTTCAGTTGCTATCATATATTTTGCAAATTTAAGGGGGGGGGGGTGTTTGGAATGTCGACGAAACTGGGGATAAACCAAGAAAAATAAGTTAACATGCATCTCATTAAAGTTGAAGACTTTGTTTGAATATGCTGTTAGAAGAATTTTAATAAAATTAAAAATCGTCTTTTTTGATTGCAAATAAACAATTTTCAGAACTCTACATTCAATGAAAAGCCAGGGTTCCGCGAAAAACTAGATATCTAAAAAGGTTCGACGTGTCAAAGAAATTGAGAAACGCAGCCCAACAATTTAAAATTTGGAATAAAATTCATGAAATTATCTTACCTTTTTTCAGCGACCTCCGCGCGAACCCGACCATACACCATAACTTTTGTGCATTACAAACTCGGGCGTTTGGGAAAGCAGAGGCCCGTTCAACTGCCACGACAGCCATCAGCGTCACCATCTTTTCTTTAAAAGGTGAATGGATATGTTTGCTCTTTGTGTTATGAAAAGATAACGATCCAAATGAATCCATTTAAATTTAAGGAAATTTCTTAATAGTTCGAAATTCGTATTTAGAATTACTAATGATTTTGACTGTTTCAAAATGTTTCGTTTCAAGCGAAGAGAGAAATAAATCTTCTACAGATAATGATTTCAATGGGTCTTACGATTTCAACTTCGTTTTCCCTCCCGTGGAATAGAAATACTTCAAACCAAATAAATACACTTTTTATTGCGATACATCCGAGATGTTCGAGCAGTTTATGCGATCCTCCCCTCGGCCATCAGTGAATCCCTCTCCCCCCTCCAAAATTAAAAAAAAGGGGGAGAGCTTTTCTTCAAAAATCGGTAAGTATAGGAGGAAAACGGAGATCATATTCGGATTCAGGGGGTCAATTTGCAGAAGAATCAGCCGAAATATCCTCAGAAGCATTTGAGAGTTTTTTTGCTGCACAACGTGTTTGTAGGGGGGGGGGGCACCCATGTTTTCCTTTTTGCTACATATGCAAAAGATTTTCAGCTCTAGCCAATCAGAATAATCTTTACCGTTATTGTGATGCTCTTTTCCCCCTCTGAATGAAATAAATGGCTCTGAATCAGAGGAGGGGAGGGAGGTTCTAAAAAGGGAGAGTAAGAGCCAGACTTATGAAAGTTCAAAAATTGCGATCTTCCGTTTGTTACTGCATTGTACGAAGAATGCTATTTCTCATCGAGCTATGTGAACGTAACCCTGAAAAGAAAAACAAATCCTTCGAGATTATTTATAAGCGTTAAAAGAGCCCAAGTCTCATCACTTGTTCACCTGTAAAATAGCAATTACGTAATTACGTTAGTCCGGCTCTGGCGTACAGAATTTTAGTGAAGAATACAACCTCAGCGTTTCTTCTGCTAGATACAGACAATTTATGTAAAAAACTTAACAATATACACAAACAAATAAACTGCGGAGGCTGTATAAAGAATCTGTTTGAAAATGAAGCCATACTTCTTCACAATTTTAGATTTCATTCTGGAAGACACTCTCAATCAATGTTTAAGATGGCTGCGTGCTGAGCGCTTCGCATCCGCTTATACATGTGATAACGACGACCATTTACGTTTATTAATGGCAGGAAAGACAATGCAAGACGGAGTTGGATCACAAACGAAGGAAACCACACACAATGCACTGCTGGGAACCGAACCCACGACCTCCTGCGTCGCACTCTGGCAAACAGGACCGCTCGGCTACGAATGAACTTGTTAAACATGAATCACATTATTCTGCAGCGATAGACACTTAACTGTAAAACGTTTTTTTCTGCCGGGGGTATAATGATGTCAGGCAAAACTTTGATGACACGGTAAGATCTTTGAACAAACATGAAGCATAGCATATGAACATTTATGTATCCTGAAATCTGACTCTAAGAAAAATATATATGCTACAGTAAATTCTGTGCCTCAGAGATAGAGGGACGTAATTCCAAAAAGTGCCATTTTTATTTGTGCGTTGAATGCAGAAGCCTTTTCCGCATAGAACCATGTAACACAATTCTTTCAAAAAATTAAAAAAAAAAACTCTTCAATTTTTTACCAGGGTTAAGAGAGCTTTGCATGCACCAGTAAAAACTTTCCCCTCTCCTGTAAGACTATCATAGTGTGATTTACGTCCCTCTGGCTCTCAGGTACATAATTGTGGTTTATAATCACAGAAGTTAGTTAAATTAACGTAATACGCGTCACAAGTTGAACTTTGAACTTGTTTATCATGAAATTTCACACAAAAGTTCAGGACAAATTAGGATGAGAAGTCGAATGCGAGTGCAAAATCACAAAATGTTCAGAATCAGGAAACGGTTCTAAAAGTAAGGACAATCCTAACAATTCAGGACAGTTGGGCTCCTAATTCCTAAGTATCGAAGAGGAGGGGCTCTCGAACCCATGTCTCTCGTTTTTCTCTGCGCAACTGCGCAAAATGTAATAGATTCATATAAAAGGAGGCAATTCGGAAATTTCCGCCACCTTTAAACGGTACTCTATGCTAGTAGGTTTGATCTTGTGGTTTTGGATAATATTTCAAGCAGGATTCGGTACGTAACTTTTAATTTATTCAGCCTTTTTTAAATGCTTTGTATTTGTAATTTAGCCATAAGATTTAAAGTAAACTATACTATCAATCTGCATTTCAAACTTAAAAATAATATTGTTTTGAGTTGCTTTGTTATTTTAATAACTAGTGGTACCCGCATGGTTTGGTCGTAGTAGAGAACTTAAGTCATTTGATTCGCCGGCATATTTACAAATGGTGAATTTCGCACCAATTTCTATGTTAATTTGGTCGCCCCTGTTACGGTTCCACTTTTTGATAATTTGGTAATTTACTCGTCCACGTTATGATAATTTGCTCCGTGAAATGTTCTTAAAATTGGAATACAAAAATAACAAAATCAAGTTTTCGAGAAATCGCGTTCAGGTGCACCCCCTTCCCCCCCCCATGCTACAAACTCCTTTTGTGCCAAATTTCATGAAAATCGGCCGAACGGTCTAGGCGCTACAAAGAGATCCGGATATCCAAACAGAGCGACTTTTAGCCTTATTATTAGTAAAGATTACTACTAATAATAATCACTATCATAAATATGTTTTGTTTGATTATCTTAATACTATTATGTATGCAAAAGTTTGTGAGGATATTTGTTATTCCTTCACGCAAAAACTACTGAATGGTTTTTAATGAAATTTTACAATAATATGGCTTACACTTTAGAGTAACACATAGGGAACTTTTCGTCCCATTATGGGGTGAAAAACCTCCCATAGGGGGCAATTTTCATATAAATTCTCTAATATGGGGGTGAAAAATACTTGCATTTATTTAACATTATATGTCCATGGAAAGCTCTGGTTTTTCTGATAAAGATGGCACTGTTAGAAGTTTCTTAGTAAAATACTAAACAAGTTATAAGCTTTTTTATTCTATGTTTGAAGGCTTTCCTCAATCTAATACAATATTTAGTGTATGAACTCCCTGGCGATAGATACACTTGTTTTATAGTTACTTTTTCTATTCGACATAAAAATTGAACTTTTAGAACATCCCCCGCTATCCCACGAGATTGGCTCCTCAAATCCCGAAACACCGCGGGACTGAGATTGATACGGGATTGGAAACCCTAGTGCGTGTTTGTGCATGTGTTTTCCCAGTTACGGAGGCCAGTGGATAGTGCGTTCGCAGCGTTAAGTTGAATGCTTGATTTAATCTTGAATAACAGCAAACATTTTGTAACCATGATGACGAAAATTTGTCCTCTTTGTTGTCTAAATTGTTTTCCCAAATTAGTTGCTGCATTGAAGGAATTTTGAAATAAGTTTTGGAACTAATAATTTTATTTAAATATTTTTTCGATTTGGAATTACTATGCCATTTCAATCAACGTTTGCTTAGCAATCATTTTCCCTATGGGTACGAAGCATGTTTCAAAAATGCACAATCTAAAGTCACGTAAGAACATTTCCACCAGTAATAGCAAATCTTTCGTGCAGCTTAAGAAACTTCCCTGCCATGAAGGGCATAGGGGTTGGTTAAATTAACAGGCTAAGTGTATGAAACCTTTAACTTAAGGGAATCTTCCAAAATCGTAGTTCCAGGTTTGTTGATTTACGGAGTCTTAGTAAGTATGGTGGGATTGCTAGGGATGGCCTGCATCTGACACCTGCAAGGGCAAAAATGGATAGGGCTTTTTTTTCGGGGGGGGGGGGGGAAGCTTCGTCAAATTTTAAAGACTTTTAGTCCATTCTGATAATTGAATAGAAACGAAAAAACTTATAAGACTGCGTAGAACATTTTATTTATCATGTAAGCAATATTATGTATTGCTTTTAAATTGGTATAAAAATGATAATGTATTTTAAAAAGCTTTTAAAAAGTTTTTAACGAAAGGAAAAATATTTTGCGTGTTTTTAGTTCCTGTAAGTATTATCTAACATTTAATTGTAGACAAACTATATAGCAACAAAAGAATGAAAAAATACATAAATAAATATTTAACAATTATAACGAGTAACAAATTCACAAACTGATTAGAGAAAAATCAACTTTACTAACATAAAGAGAGGGCGGATTTTTGTGTGTTTATATGTTCGAGGTAATTTCCGGAACCACTGCACCTATTTAAAAAATTCTTTCACTATATTAAAGGTGCTTTCTTACTGAGTAACATAGGGTATAATTCGAAAAAATCCGATAAATAGTTCTTTTTTTATTCAAATTTAGGCCCAAATTTCACGTAAAGTACCTATTATTGGCTATTAAGAGGTGAAAAATTACTTGCACATATTAATGTTATATATCGTTAAAAAGGGTAGAATTTTCTGCGTTCTAAACAATTTATTTCAATGCTCTAACTTAATTGCGGTGGGAGCAATTTGCGTTTTCGCCTCGAATTGTTTTAGGCTTAGCTGAAATTTAGGCACTACTTTCTTCATTAAATCCCTCAATAAAAAGTGAAGGAATTGTCCCACAGTTTTCTTTTTGACAGTATTGGAAAAAGTGAAATTTTTTACTCCAGATCTCTCTCGACCTTTGGTCGAAAAAATTAGTTCTATCTTCAAAGGAAAAAAGTTACAAGCGTTTTTAAATCAATTTCGAAATATGTCATTTTGATTCAGATTTTCGCGTTTCCATGGTTCCATCTTTCGCATTTTAATTTCTTAAAAATATTTTAATATCTGTCGTCATTGTTCGGAAGGGTAATTTTGCATGGTGTTTTTTTTTTCTTTTATTTAAGTTATTCTTTAAGTTATTAAGTTATTCTTTTAATTAATTGTTGAAAATAAATTGTGTCAAGTGAATGTCACTTGACACAATTTTTGTTTTCAAAGTAGGCTGGGCAAAGCCGGGCAATGCAGCTCTTAATATGTAAAGATTTGGAAGCTACTGTTAATGTGATTTCATATCTTTTTGTTTGTTTGGCAAAACATTTATTATTGCCAAAGAAAAAACATCCGCTTCACTCGCGAAAGGGTTGGGCTCCGGTAGCGTGGTCGTTTGGTAGGTTAGGCGCAGAGCAGTTCAGTCTAGGATTATTGTTTTAAGGCAACCGTTAATGTAATTCATTGTTTTGGCGATTTGTTTTGAAAGAAAAGAAACTTTTGATTTGTTTTTATCCGAGTGAAATGTGCGACATTTTCTTTTTCTCTGACGACGATTTTTGAATGTTCCACGGGATGTTTTCTCCCCCTCTCCCCCCCCCCCCGATGTTTTTTCTTTTTTAGACGGATGGATTATGATAGCGTTGTTGCTGGGCAATTTTGGCGATAAACAATAGAGCCGCGGAATTATTTTTACATTTGAAAGATATTATTTGATGTCTTTTTTGTTAATTTGGCGAAATATTTTAAAATGCAGTAACAACCGCTTCACTCGCTAAATAGAGTTTTAAAGCAACTGTAAATCAAATTTAATGATTTGAAGAAAAGTTTTAAATTCCAAAGAAACTTAAATAGCTTTTTTTTTTTTTTTGAAAAGGTGTGTACGCATTTTATACAAAGAAAAACTATCATTTCACATCAGAAGGGGAGGGGGCGTCAGTTTTTTATTCAAAGGACTTCCATTGAATTTTTAGCACGGGCATCGCTGTGCGGGTACTGCTAGTTATAAATAAACCCATTTTCAAACACTTATAATTAGTTGCACTTATATTAACAATTATCGAGAGGCTGTGAGGACAGTTCACATGTGCCCCAGATGTTCTGTTCATTGCCCAATCATACCTTAAAATAACTTTGCAAAAAAGAAAAATCCCAATTGAATAGACAAGTTTAACCATAATGATAAATATACTTGAATGTTCATGTAATGGTTTGCAATAATGGAATCTGTAGTTTTGAAAAGGGGTCAACTCCATATATTTTTTTTTTTTTTTTGAAAAATCACTTTATGGCGGTTTCTAACCTTCAGCACAGCCGTGTTTAACTTTAGCACACCAGTTCCACGTGAAATCGACTCAAATATATTTTTCTGATGTAGTTCGGTGTAAGACCCCCACCATCATTCATTTTGAAAGGGAGTCATCTTTGCGAGATGAAAAAGAAGTCCAGTCTAGTAGAAGTTCCGACAAATAGATTCACAAGAAGCAAAGTTTTATTTTTTTGCTGTAAACAACTATTACGAGTTTATTTTTACAAATCTTGAACCTGGTGTTGCAAGGGCTAAACCATTTATTAAGATAAATAAATACTTTCTGTGCTGAAAAGAAAAGTAAGAAATAACGTCAAAAAGCACAAATTGCAGTTTACTGGTCGGATGTCTTTTCATCCATTAGTTAACATAACATCCATAAGTTAACATAAGTAATAACATTCTGCATTGAAAAAGCCGTTCCTTGAAACGGCGAAACACGTGTCTGCAGTAATCGGCAATTTTTGCTTTTTGACTGTATTTCTCACTTTACATTCATTGATTGCTTCGATGAAATGTTTTGCCTATTAAAAGATATAGAAACGAATAAGCTTTTTATCCTAGACCCAGCAAAAAATCCCGCTTATCAGGACAAAATTCCAATGAATAAAAAAAAATATTCAAAAAAAAAAATTATTTACTATCACAAGATGCTCATCAAAATTTCTACCAGGAAATTTACGATTGAGCCCACTACATCCACCGAAGAAGCAGCTGAAGAATTTTAATTACCATTATATATTTTATTTTTTGTCATTTAAATTCGTTTCAGTTTTCACATTAAAATTAAGTATTTTCTAAGAAAAAACAATGTTCAATATTTTGCAATAACGTTTGTTCTGTAAAACCTATGTTCATTTTGAAAACGGGTCACCTCCCGTTAAAAAAAAATTTGTTTTTAGACAATTATAGCAGCAAAATGTTAGGATCATGTCAATTTCAAATACGTTTCATCACACCTTAAAAGAAAAATTAAATTTGAATTAAAAAAGAGTGGCTATACATTTTTCTTTTCCCAAGAAATTTTTAAAAAAGAATAGTTGACCTCTTTTCAAAATTACGGGTTATATTAAATTTGCTTAACAATTAGATTAAAATGTGTTTACGAGTAAAAACAGTTATAAAATTATGCAACAACTGTTCAAAGACGTTTCCACCACAGAAACATTAAATGAGGAGTTTACATTCAAAACGAATTCTATCCACTTTTGGAAAAATGTTTTTTTTTTTTCCAGAACCTTAAATGTTAGCCCTATAGACCCATGAATTTCTTCCTTTTCAAAGTGGTTTATATCGACTGTTGAAAAATGCGTAGACATTGATTTTACCACCTCAACGATGTCTATTCATCCCCATTTTTATCGCCAGGTCTTTCACAGCAAAGTGGAACTTATTCCTTATTTACCGGTATCCACTCATTCACTTTCATATCAAAAGGGCACATATCAAAATTTGAATTTGCCACTTCTAGTTCAAAAGTATTTCACAAATAAAATGGCGGAGCGAACCACTGGCTGAGGATTTCCAATCAAACAGGATACCTGTCCGTCTTACGAGATCGCAGCACCTTGTGCAACTCTGTTGTCAGTTAGGCAAGTGTGACCTCAAATTGTGATTACTAAATTAATATTACTATTAAACTGTTAATTATTGATTAAACTGTGATTAGTTGTGATAAAAATTGTGATTAATTGTGGTAAAAATTGGGAATTTTTTAATATTAATGCATACAACGTTGTTATTTGAATTGGCTTGGGTGCTTTCATCGTTCATAATAAATGGGATCGAAGGTCTTATTTTTTATATAGTAATGTTCAATGAAAATAATCACGCAAGTAGGAATGAATAAAGTAGAGTGAAAGGAAAAAATAATGTATTAAAATTGTTAATTATTTTCTTTCAATAGAATGAAGTTTATTCCTAAATAAAATGTGATTTTTTGCAAAAGGGATGATACCCCCTGTTTTACACCCAAAGGGAGCAAATCCAAAATAAAGTTACCAATTTAGGTCTGGTTGAATTGAGGAAAAATTCCTAGACTTATGCCAATCGTCACTTGTTATTCTACCAAATTATTGCAAAAAATTCGAAATTCTAATTGTTTCTGCGTAAAACGGTTTTTTGGTTTTGAAAAAAAAAAAAAAATATAAAACTGGATGTTATCAGTTTTGAAAGTAAACTCCTCAAGTGTCTAATTGCTCTATTATTGTAGCCAAGAGGTAGAACTGGTACTGCCAATATTTTGCTTGAAATTAGCTCTGTAAAACAAACCATGGTCACAGGTGCTGCATGCTCACTTGTGCAACTCTTCACCCAACGTCTATTGTTAGGGGAGTTTTGAACGAAGGACTCGTTAATATCAGCATAAACAGAGTAATTGTCAAACTAACATTTAAATGACTTCATCTAAATTCCTTCACTCGCGTTCCGTAATCTTTAAGATAGGTCATTAAATATGTTTGTGCCACCATCATTTGCATAGAACAACCATGGGCATCTTCATCGTATTGAGGGGAAGGAAAAATTAGGAATTTTTATATTATTTGGCAGATTGACACTTAGGTTGAAATATCTATACAGGTTATTTTCACGCACTATTATGTCATTTTTTTAAAGGTGGACACTTTTGATAGTTGATGTCTTCAATTTTCCTAAAAATTTCAGGATGTGTTAGTGGTACTATGGTAAGAAAGAGTTAAGTTCATTTTTCTAAAAAAGTGATTTGTTTGATCTTGAGTAGGAGTCCAAGTTTAAGGTCACGAAAAGGAAGAGTTAAATATGTGATTGCTTTGCTTCAAAAGCAATGAGTGAACCAAGCCAATTCTTTTAAACGGGGATACTACTTGATACTAAGTACATGCTAGCATAAATACTTTGGTGGCTCACTCATGGCTTTGAGGGCAAAGGTGAATTGAAACTGCTACTTTTTTTGCCTTGTTTAGGCCCGGATATCTGCTAAAGCAGTGAATAACTCTCGGAAATAAGTATATAATTAACTACTCACCACAGTATATTACTAAGAAAAATATAAAGTAGCTTTCGTTTAGTATTAAACGGTCGTCAAGTCGATGATTCTTTAAAAATGCCCAAGTTTAGAGGTCAATAACTTTCATCCTGACGGGTCAACAACTTTTGGGACACAGCTGTAATTATAGTCCGAGTGGAGTAGTTTAAGGGTCAGGTTAGAAACCCATGGCAACTAATCAACTTTTTTAATTACGCGATCTCAAAGTTGATAATTTGAAACAACAAGAATCGAAGTTTTGGGTAAATTACTGTAAAACGCCTGAGTCAATAACTTTGAGCAAGAGCTGTAATTATGCTCTACGTTTTGTACTTTTAAACTCTTGTCAGAAACCATGAGATCTAATCATCTTACTTAATTAAACGGTCTCAAAAATGATGATTTCAGTATAAAAGAACGTTTTTTAAGAGTTTATATTCGTGCTACTCAATCTTAAGAGCTAAAACTTGCATAAATATTAGAACGAATATACAACCAAATGTACTTTAAGATCCAAAAATTTCATGCTTACAGTGTAATAAGTTTCTGTAACCTTGACCGCAATTCAAACGTTTATACCTAAAAGATCAGCTTAATTTAAATAAATCAGCTTAAATTTTTTATTAATTTAAATTCAAACGTTGTATACCTTCTATATAATCATTGTACGTATTACTTACTCAGATTTGTTGTAGTTTTAGTTGTAGTTTTAGTCGTAATTTTAGTTGTAGTTTTGTAATAGTGAGTTATATTTCAATAAATAACAATTTTATTAATAGTAACAATACTTTTAGCTTTATCATAGCACTAAATTTCATATTACAGTAATTAATGATTTATTCCTCTTACATCGTTTAAAAAAACAAACGCTTCAAAACCTTATGAGAAAAAACTTAAAATTCATTTTAAAGCTTTTAATAATAAATTTGAGTTTTATGAACATAATATCAGCCCCCACCCCCTTTTTTTCTAGTGCAAATATGACTAATAAAACTGTAGAACGTCAGTGAAACTTCCAAAAAGTTTCATAAAAGTTTTTTTATTTTTTATTTATTTTTTTTTTTTTGCCGATAATGAAAATTGATTTCGTTTTAAATAACCAAGGTATTGTATTCACTCTTAAATATCTATTCAAATGTTTGTTTCAAGTTTTGAAAAATTACTAGCATTGTTTGATTATTTATTTCTAGTTTTATTCTTAGTTTTCTAATCATTTTTTATCAGTCAATTTTAAAACATATGCTCGGATTTTCTAATATTTCGGATTTCTTCGGTACGGATTACTGGGTTCTATTGTAAATGAATTGATTTTCTATAACATTGTGCTTTAAAATAAATTAAAAAAAAAAATTCTCAAATAATCCCTCCAGAAATGTTAGACTTAGCTAGTTCAAGTTCTGTTTTAAAAAAAATCGAAGTTTTTGAAATTATTATAAAAATTAGACGATTTAGAAAGATTTTGACGGTTTTTTCCGCTTCAGTAAGCATAATGGAACTTACAAAAGAAGATACAGCGGGTGTTTTTCTAAAAATAAAAATAGTTTTGGATTTTTTATCAAAAAATGGCCGCCAGGGGGTTTTGAGGGCGGGGGGATTTGGAAATGTATCTCCTTCTAAAAATGTTTGTAAGGACATTGTCTACATACATGCAAAATTACATGATTTTATCCTAAAATGCAGTTTTCGGCTGTATTTTCTACCATAGCCCCTCTACTATAAATGTCTGTGAATTATACGCTTGCATGGTTGTACCACGGAGAGATGGACAATAACCTGGAAGAGGGCATAAAATACTTTATTTCGTAGAAAAGGTTCCGCCCTCCTCCCTTCGCTCCCCAACCCTCTTTGCTAGCTGCGATGGCTTGCCGCCTCTGGTGGGTGACAGTTGATAATTTTAATGTTTTTACCACTTAATGTCCGGCCCCTCATATCCAGGCCTTAACATTTAAAGGAGTGACACAAAAAAACCGCTTCCTCTAAATGTTCCGATCTAATGGTATGAGTATTGACGTGGTAGGCATTGGTAGTCCAGAGGAGATTTAATTTCAAACGCACAAAAAGATGCGTCCAAGTTTTAACAGTATAGATGCTCCCGCTTTCATTTCATCTCTCCGCGGAACAACTATACTTAAGTAACCCTACAAAATTTCTATACGCAATGTGAGAAACTTTCAACTTGTCAATAATGGGAAACACTTGCCACTAAATGTCATTTGTTATAGTTGTGATTTAATCTTAATTTTTGCGAATATTTCAGTTTATATTATCCTGTCCGACATAAGCTAAAAGTTTATTCATAAGTAGGAATTCAATGTTTTTTTTTTCTTTTTTTTGAAGTTTATGCATTATCGGTTTCATTTGCTTCTGCATTCAAAAAATAAATGTAACTTCAAGACAATGTGGGAAATAGCACGTCACAGGGCAAAGCATAAAAGGTTTAAGCTGATCCAAAGCAAATGACTCTAAGGACCTGTAAAATATCGCTAATCTCGGTGCATGGTTTAGACCGGGGGTCACCTAACTTCTAGGCTAGAGGGCAATATCTAAATTCTGAGACTCGGGCTCAAATACCCCACCCCCACGGTCAGATAATCATACGAATTGTAATTCAGAATCGAAAGCTTTTTTTTTTTTTGGTCTTAGAACTGAACGAAGTGTGCAAAAGGTATTTAATAAGTCTCTGCATTCATGAAATTTAACAAGTTTCAAATCTGACTTCACATCGTCAGTTCTTATCCGCCAGATATCAGAAGAATGAACACCAGTGACAAAATTATTTTCTCTAATTGCATCAGAACTGACGTTCGTTAATTTAGTTGGTTAAAATATTCAATTATCAAATTATTCAGAATATTGATTGTAAAAAGGTCTATTTCTTTAGATATCAAATACATTGAATGTTTTTAAATAAATCATTAGTAATTATTTCTGAGAAAACATTGAGTACCCGTTAGAAGAATTTTGTATGGCCTTATTAATCCCTTATTGACTTAGAAACATTTTACGACATCTTTTTCTATAGGAGTTATAAATGACACTGCTGCATTCATGAAAATGTAAAAAATATTTCAAGCTCTTCCAGTAAAAGTAGCAGCTTCAGGCTTTCGCAGTTACTGGATAAGCAGGAAAAGCTTTTGCACATCTTTTTTTATTGTCACGTTTTTACATTATTACATTTTTCCTAATTGTGTGAAAATTGGATATTCGCAGAATGTAAATACATAAATTCTCATAGTCAACCTAAACATACCCAGTAATATTGGTTTTGTTGTTTCATTAAAAGTTGGTCAGTTGCCGCCGACCACGTCTTATATTCTCGCAGGCCAAAGTTTGGAGACTCCTGATGTAGGCGTTTAAAATGTAGAACAAACTCTGCAAATTCAAAAGAACGTTCTCAGTTCAGAAATGGTTTTCTAATGGAATTATTGTCAATGGCTGAACGGAATGGTACATTCAACTCTTAATATTTTATGAAAAACAATTTAACAAAGTTTTAATAGATATCAGTCAGAATGGTATCTATTTCTGCGTACTTTAAGAAGGATAATTCAATGCGAAACAAAGCACCTGTAGGTCTTCTGAAGGAGCTAAGTTATAGTTAAGAAATGAAAAAACCCTAACTTGAATTTGCCATATGTGTTCGCAACGCTTTATATCTAAATAAACAACTATGAAACCTCATGGGAATTCACTGTAATGATCTTTGACTTCTTAAAAACGGTTTTTGGTAGGAAAAATTAATTCAATTGGAGTTACGTATATACTTGAAACATTAATTATTCGTTTTCCAGACATGGCCACACCACAGTCGGTTTTGGATGACATAGCCGAGTTTAAAAGGTGGAAGACGGTGCATACGAGGAAGATGACACTCGTGGAAAACGAGAATAAAGAAATGAAAGAGCAAATTAAGACCCTGGAATACAAAGTGCTCTGCCTCGAGCATAGTAAGTAATCAACATTTTTTGTAAAAAGTGTTACAATTACTAACAGTATTAAATAACTTTAACTGTATTATTCAATTTCGTTTTGCTGGAAATTCAATAGCGATACAGTCAGAAGTGTCGCGTAGTGGTTGGGCGCTGGTATCTTACATATTTGGTTGTGGGCTCTGAAAACGTTGTACATGATCCGACATGTCCAACATATGTCGGTGCATTTTTGACATGTACAAAATCCTCAACCCATGTCACGTAACTATGTGACGGGTTCACGATCCTTGGCAGAGGCAATTTGTCCTATTAAAGCTAATAGAACCAATTATCGTAAATAATTGAAAAAGAATGAGAAAGTAAAATATTATATAATCTAATTTTACCCGAAGATTTACGAACAAATAAGAGTAACCCTTTTATTTTCACTCTCTTTAAATAAAACACACTCTCAGTTATTTAACCGCGTGACATTTTCAAAACATGATGTAAAAATCATTAGTTGCACATTTGCTAAGATAAATCTTTTCAATGGAGTACGTAGCCATCAGTGCCGCTTCTTACAATCTTTTTCCAGAATATTGGAACTGCCATGTAGCAAGTAGTCTCTTGACCGAAAACCTGTTTTAATTGCCAATAGTTCACGTTATAACTGCGATTTGGTGGACATTTTCATACAAGAGAGCATAAACTAGACCAAATTGCTGAACTTTTCGAAAGAACCAAGGACAGTGATACGCTAGTGCTTCGGTACTAGTTTGATCTACCTTGGCGAAACTTAAAAAATACTGTACACGTGTCCACAGAGCCTGCCTCTCATGCTTTAGAAATTTCACCAACACAAATATTTTTTAATGACTTTATATAGTATAGGAATAAATTTGCCTTTTAAAAGAACTGTTTAGTATATTATGTGGTTGATACATTCATATGCATTTTAACCCCATTTCTGACTTCGGCATATATGGGAAACTAGGGAGACTTGACCCATGAGGATTTTTTCCACGAAAATGATATTTAGGGACAATTTTAGTCCTATTATTGGTTGACCAGTCACAAGTATTTTACAGAGCTAAGCTATTTCATAATTATGAGTGGTTTTTAAGAACTTTAGTGTTAAATGATACTGCTCCAAAAAAGGAAATTTTGAAGATTTTGGAATTCTTTTATATTTTTTTTTCGAAATGAATTTTAAAAGTATACATGCTTTAGTCACTTTTCTAGCTATCTATCGATGTACAGAAGTTTTAGATAACTTTAAACTAAGTTGCTAAAAATTTAAAGTAAACAAAAGAAAGCTAGCTAGGGAGCTTTGACCCAAAGCTAATGAGGAAATCTTGACCCTAAGACTAATTTGATATTTTTCAATGACTTTTCGTTAATGAATAGATAAAATATTGTGATTTAGACCTTAATGATTTTCTTTTATTTAAGCAGTAACTTTGACATTGTGAATGAAAAGGAGATTTTAAGGAATAACCAAAATATTTTGGTCTAATTTGCATATATATTTTTTTGATAAATAACTAAAATACTAATGATCTCTAAGCCCCGTTATTTGTTTCTTAATAGAATGACTTAAATACTATTTCGGTCTTAGCTGATAAAGTTTTGATTTAGACTTCTGCTTTTTCTTCCAATGTGCAATAAGTTTAATTTTTATAAAATCTATAACACTTCACCTAAAGAGTGTACATTCACTTTCCAAGTATCGCTTATCAAAGCAAAAACACCATCAAACTTTCGTTTTTGATTTCAATATCCAATGAGTCTTCTTACATTCATGAAGGGGGGCATGGCTCCTGAGGTGTTGGGTCAAGTCTCCCCAGCTCTAGGGACGCTTTTCCCATTTACATACGTGATGTATATAATTTTCTGTACCATTTCTATTTAGAAATATGCTATTATTTTCAGCCATATTATGCGCAAAATGGCACACTATGTTTTTTATTTCGTTCGAACTATTCTACAAAACAAATGGTTCAAGTCTCCATAGTTTGTCCTACGCATTTTCGAAATACTGTAATTGGCATTGCGGTTATGCCAGTAAAATTATTCTCAAAACAATACAATACTTCGTAGTTGAATGTTTCTTCTTTTCTGCGAAAGTACAGATTAGAATTTCGACAAAACTACCGTAAAAATGAAAAGTGCAGTAGTTGCAGAAATGAGTTTTCGAGATATTTGAAAGAAACAAGATTTGTATTCGACACCAGCAATTGGCAAATGCTGAAACTTGACGTTTTTTGTGTGCTTAATAATCGACGGAAACCAAATAAAATAGCTTGCACATTACAGATTAAGTACAATACATGTCTAAGAGTGAAAGCATTCAATATGAACGTTTAAAGAAATTTTTTTACCGCCCATGCGAGAAAGATTTAAAGTTATGAAGCTTAAAACTTGCAAAAACAAGTAAATTTCAAAAATCACAAAGACCGTTGATTTGAATTTAAAAAAAAAATGGAAAGATATCAGCGATCTAATGAGCTGTATTTTAATTCCTCTTTAAAACGCACTGAATCATAGTGGACTATTTTCAAATATTGTTTTACTAGGAGTAGCACTATTAAAACTCTACGTTGTATTACCCTAAACCCTCAAATAAAATTCCATTTTTTATAAATGCTTATACCTTTGTGAATGTGACACTTTTACGAAAACAGGTAAAATGTATGCACATTAGGGTGTTTCGAAAAAAAGTTGGAATCTCAATTTGCAATACCCCCCCCCCCCCCCCCAAAGTTGTGTATTGTTGTGTATTGTTGGTACAAAGCAGATATAAACTTATCCATTTAGAACACCTTGGGGGTTCCAACGAGGCTTAAATCTGAAAAAATAGTAAAATTTCAAAATCTTTTATGAAAATTAAAGTAGTACCATTCAATTGCTTCTTTTTAACTATTTTCACGTATCTTTGAAATTGTTTACTCTTTACAGTTTTTATCTCGTACGTAAGCCTTAAAATTTCGCGAAATGAAAAAAATTGACATTTTAAAGGGTTTTTTTCACATTGACATTTCTTTTCTATTTCAGTTATTATTTTTTTCAAGGAATGTACACATATTTTAAATTACTATATGGTTTTAATAGATTTCACTTTTGAATCAATGTTAAAAAATTGGACTTGTGACTCAGTTTTGGCATTGATGATCGCAAGTATGTTTTCTTATTAAGTCATATCTAGCGTATACCTTAAATACTAATCTATAGACTCATTAACCTGTGTGAAAATCCTTTAAACAGCCAGACTGTTAAATAAAAACATTTAATGAATTATCGTTAAACTTTTAACTGATTTTGAAAAATCAACCGTTATTAACTGTGCCAGAAGTTTTAAAACCTAACTTAAACAGCAAGAAACGTATTTGATGCATATTGTCAATGTAATTCAGAAAAGAAAATGAGACCCTGAACTTGTCGTCAAAGATAAAAGACCTTTCAGTCAATATCGTTCGGTAATGTGTGCTAATGGCGCTATAGAGTTGTATATTTTTTAAACTCTACTACTACTGATATGAAGATACTCGTAACTCATAGCTTAAAAAATTATGCTTCAGTGTGATTCAAGAACAGACATATTTAAAAAAGGGAAAATAAAAACATGCTAGTTGGTCTCATAATGTCCTAAACCTCGTGGATCCGGTGATTCAATGAAATTCAATGAAATACCTACTTTGCCGATTTTGAAAACTTGTTATTGGCCACGGCTGTAGATGAAAGAAGAAATACAAATAAGTTGAATTACAGAAGGGCATACTAGGCAAAAGAATATCAATCGGAAAACGCTTCTGTAACTGTAAGAGAATTCCTTCTTCCATATTAAGTTATAACGCTTTTAACTAAAAGTTAAATGACCGGTCAATGTTTGCTTTTCTCTGTTTTAATGGCTAAAAAATGGTTTTTCATTTCTAGAAAACATACAATGTTCTTGAAATGCACAAAATATTCCTATTTTCTATTTTATTTGTATTTTTTATTCTATTTAAATCTCTTTTCTGAAACCTAATTTAAGCATATTTTTTAACATATAACTTAAGATTGTCTTCAAATTATAGTAGTTCAGTTTAAAAAACATACACTTCCATTGCTCCATTAGCACACGTTAACGAACGCTAATGACTGAAAGTTCAGAGGGTTTTTGATAGCAAACTCAGGGTCACATTTTACTTTTGTATTACATGGACAATATGCATCAAACACTTTTTATCGCTTTGTGAGTCAGTTTTTAGATCTTCGAATTCCTCCGATCGATTTTTGGAAAAGTTAACAGTTGATTTTCAAATACAGTTGAAACTTTACCAATAATGCCTTAAGCTTTCCTCATTCAGAGTTCAGCTACTGAAAGGGTTATAAAAGAGGTGAGTGAGTCGGTAGATCAGTATTTATGGAAAGCATAATATTAAGTCTTACGTGCGAATTAAAAAACTCTAAAGAACATAAATCATTTTAAAGATATGTGAAAATAGTGTGGAAATGAAGCATTTGAATTGTATTAGAATTTTAATTTTCATAATTTTTTTGAAAATTTCCTATTTTTGGAGAAATTAAAGCTTGGATAGAACCTCCAAGGAGTTCAAAGGGGATTATATTTTATATCTATTTTGTACTAACCAATACGCAACTTTGGGGGGGGGGGGATTGCAAATAGAGATTCGAACTTTTTTTTTCGGGACACCCTACTGCACATAGTACGTAAACTTGTATTGACATTTATAACTTAGATCTAGCTATTTCAAATGAAAGATGATGAAAAACCTCTTTTCTTTCCTTAATTCGTCATTGGTCCCCCCATTGGATGATTTCATTTTTTCTTGAAAATGACAGATGTATGGTACATTTTATGCGGAAAAGTTACAGCACATTTGGTCTCTTATATCTCGATATTCAAAAAATGCCAATTTTCGAAGCTGTCTCTATTTTTAGTGATGAAGTGTATAAGAACCTACTTAAAGACTTTACAAAAAATTCAAGGTACGACAAGATTCCACCATCTGCATGTGGTAGGACATTCATCTTCAAGGCAAGTGAAATATGTATTCCGTGGACAAAACTCCCAACATTGGGGGACTTTTCGTAAAGTTTTTTCCGAGTTTTAAACGTTACTTTTCGATTGAGCGGACAAGAGTGCAAATAATTTTTGCTTCCAGACACATGTACTTTTAGCTGCTTTTAATTGCATTTTATTCATTATTGCACTATGGAAATGTTTCCTGGAAAGCTTTGAAACTGAAATGCCGTAAAATTGATTCCTCAATTTGCAGCATTGAAGATTATTTTTAAATTATATTCTGAGTGAAGCAATGTATAACGGATCAAGTCGATGTGTTTGAAAAAGGCTTTTTGTTTGAGGGATTTTTATGGAGTCTTGTGTATGTCCTCTATGGTACTGCTTCAACTGTCTCTACATATAGTAGCAAACTCATTGGAAGTTTTCCCTCTTTAACATTCTAATTTTTGTGAAGGGAGCAAAAAACATAGTTGCCGTTATGCACACCCTATCTCCTTAGATTACAAAAAAGAAAAGCGCAAAAAAGACTGTCACTAAACTCAGTTATTGCTTAGAAATATCTTTGTGATTTGAAATGGTTAGGCTAATTATTAACAATTTTTACTTTATTCTATATCTTATATACAGGAGAAAGTACTGCATTCGTGCAAATTTTCGAATTTCGAGTATTGACTGGTTGGAACGTTTTGAGGTGTGCCGAGTTCAGTTCGACCATTTTTCGAATATGTCTGCCTGTATGTGTGTGACCGATTTTTTGTGGCCACTCTACAGCAAAAACTACCGCATGAAATAGAACGAAATTCGGTACACATATAAGCCCCTACGTGAACTTGTGCCCATTGGCTTTTGGCGCGAATTCCTCCAAGGGAACGGGGCAATGGAACGTTTCTTGAGTTATGCGTGCCTGCTATTCTGCAAAAAGTAACAGTGGGAATCAAACATTGGTTCATATGTTGTCCTTTACATGCAAAGGTGCTATTTCAGTTTTAATGTCAATAGTTCAAATGGGGGCTGAGATATACATTGTTTTTGTCATAAATTGTGACAGCTGTATCTCAAGAAATTAACCGAAATCAAACATATTTATAAACAAGTAGCCCTTAGCGCGTATAAGAGGTGATTCTATTTTGGCGTCAAAGCTGAAAAGGGGTTGGCGCAATCGAACGTTCCTTTTTTTTCATTGAGAGTATATTGAGTGTATTCATTAAGAGAATTCTTGAGCTATATCTCAAGAGGTAATGCTACGTTCTGGATGAAATTTAGAAGAAATGTGAACATATATGTAAACAGGTGTTTGTTCAATTTTCGCGCCGATCGCTCCAAGAGGGGCTGTTTTTTTCTGTGCAGATAAATAGCTAAGGCTAAATCGTAAGACTGTCGTCTGCGTGCTTTCAATTTTTGGGAGATGATCAGAATATTATCTCAATGACTCAAAATGTTTAATTCTTGCCACCTTATGTTTACTAACAAATAAAATATTTGCAATTAAATCAAGCAAGACTTTTAAAATAACTTTGAATTTTCGCTCTTTGTTTTGCTTTTGCGATAATTCGGAAATTGGGACGGTCGTCAAATTTTTGCGTGTGTAATATTGTCTTTGTTAGGAATATTGCTTCCTCGTCAAGCATGCGGAGCGATCAGAGTTCATTAGAAATTTAAAGAAGAAAGTTTCGTGATGGCCACAACATGCTCTTTTCTTTCTTAATGTCAATATTTGTTTGTTGAATTCAAACTATGCAAACTAATTACTCATTTTATCTTGCGTAATCGTTCTACTCTCAGACGATCTAATAAAATTATTGTTCAGATTATTTGTTTTAATCAGACGTAAAACTAAAATAAATTTAATCTGTATTTTAAAGTACAATTTTAAAAATTAACACAAATGAAACACAACGTCCAGTATGTAATTTTGTCAGCAACAAAACCTATTGATAGGACGAAATTCAAACTTTTCCTTTGATTTATAATAGAATATGTGAAATTCTGTTAGAAGTTACAATAAATATATTTTTGCGTATTAAAACCGATTTTGTCCATTTTTTTTTTTTTGCAGAAACTGATTACCTGGGTGAGGTTTCGGTTACCACTCATCGAGCGGTCTTTGACGAAGGTTAGTATTCAAGAACTTGATATACGGCGGAAGATGATCTTATCGAACCAATATTTCTTCCCCTTTCGAAATGCATTTTGCTTAATCACGTTACAAAATGCTTAATCCTTTGAAACTGCTCGATTTTTAAAGTTCTACACTGTTACAACTACAGAATGAGGTCCCTTATCCCTTAATACCCTGAATAATGGTAAAGAAAATTTATTTTCGAACCCGTTTTTTCTTTCCTCGTTTTCGAGGTAATCTGCTTTTCGCAGATATATGGGTCGATAACAACCAATATAAATGGCTACTTTAAATGCTAAACATTGGCTTCGCACTTTTATCAAAAAATAAATAAATGAATGAATAAATAAAGTAAACGTGCAGACAACACAAGTTCAAATCCCGATAGTGGTTTGCGAAGTAATTTTTCTAGAAGATATTTTTTGGATCGAGTGGAGTAGAAACGGGTGTAAGTGCCCGTTATTTTTATTTTTTATTTTTTTTTTTTTTTTGAAAAGCTGTTACAAAACAAAGTGGGCTAAGTTATGTTCAAATAAAAACTGAAAACGACAGTTGCAGTGTTTAAAACTGCAATTCTAGTCGCGTCCTGATTTTTTTAAAGCTTATAGATCAAACTAGAGCTACCACAAATAATGTTTTGGAAAATTGTTTGCTTCCCCTTTCCTGCTCTCTACCACTTAAGTCATCCTTGCAATCTTCTACGTTTTGCGAAGAGTTAAGTTGTCCGTTCAGAAATAATTTATTAGAATCAGAGTTTAGCTCCTAGACTAGTTCTAAATTCTCTAACTGTTCGATCCGGTGATGGTCAGCCATCTATCGGTATATAAAATAATGGAGGCAAGGCACTTAGTATGCAGTCCTCGACATAAATACAGTTGTATTCAGTTGTGACTCGGAATAGGAATAGAATCAGTTACAATTAGAACAATATAATCCCTCAACCTCGAAGAAAAATAAGACACGGTGAAAACACACATTATTGAGTTATTACAGTTTCGAAGAGCCCCTTCCTTCCTCGCTTCCGGATCTGAATTGACCTGTTCCAAGTTTTACAGAAATCTTTGAGTCATGACAAAACTGCCATTGAAAAGTAGTTGTCAAGTTTATTCACTACAGTAACATTTTGCTCTTAACTCTGAGCTTGAAGTAGGTGCAGTTTAAAATTTTAGCTGGGGTGGGGGTACTTGTTTTATATCCTGTTTGAACTAATCGTGAAAACTGGAACTTAATCCGTTTCAAAAAACTTCTTTCAAAACACAGAATGTTACCTGATTGAGAATTTATTTATGCCCTTTTTAGCAGATTTTGTTAACTTTTACCTAAATTACAACAACAAATTTCCTATATTTGTGTTTCAAAACTTATGAAAATTTCGAATTCTAAATAAATGTCTCATGGTCCTTAAAAACTAATAGAGCCTGTAATTAGGTATTTGAGCTGCTTTTTACACAACCTGTTCTTGTGCACACATAAGGTAAGCAATTTCTACTCCCTAACTCAAGTGACGCAGCTGATGGGGTCCCTGCATATTAGTATTTGAGAAAAGTCTTGAATAATTTCTTTACGTAGTTAATTGTTCTTTTTTTCAGTTTGCATGTTTCATGAAAAAATATATTAATTATTTATGGCCATTGCATTCCATTTTTTATGCTTCAAGTTTTTGTATACAGTCAGGTACCCATATTTAGGACAGTACCCTAATGGGACATTTTGCCGAATTTAGTTTTAATGTCTTTTACACCTGTTGATATTCCACCAGTAAGAAATAAATGGTGTTAAAGGATACATGAGGAGTTATTTTATGAGGCTATGCGAGTTGAATTTTGATGTATCAGAATTATTGGATATTTTTAGGATTTCGCAAATTTCGGAAAAATATGCTATTTTGAAGAAAAGGAAAAGCTTTGGTTACCTATGCAAAGTGAGCAGCATTAGTTTGAATTTGTTTCCCGATTCTTCTCGTCTATGTACCTGTGCCTTATTTGGGCAAGATCATTTCCACTTAACCAATTCAGTTAAACTTATTCATTCATAAATTTGAGAAATTGCAAATACGCTCCAAACTTGGGACACTGCTCCAGGTTAAGATACTAAGGCATAAAAAGTGTTGATAAGGACTATTTAGGAAATAGTGTATATATTTTATTAACAAGAACGTATAGGTACGAAATTTTATAAATTGAGGGCTATTCTGATGACAAATGTGTCATACCATGACAAGAAAGAACAGTTGTCGTTAAAAAAATCAATCTATTGATGAGCAAAAAATTTTTTGCTAAAATATGTGTTAGTTCTATTAATGAAAATGAGTTGGAAGGTGCAGATGAGGCTAATTTATTAGTAGTTTATTTTACGTATTATGAATAAATGAAGGTAAAAAGATGTGAAATAAAAAACATTTAGAGCTGAAAATAAGCTATGTTAATAGTAATTTCGGTTCACCATTTCCCTTTATGCTTCCAAAACTGGAGGGAAAGCAGAAATATTACATTCAAAATAATTTAAAAATCTAGGGAGACACTCTGTGTTTTCAAGGGTAAGTGTACATTCTGAAATCATTCAGTTACAACAGTTCTATTTAATGATATTTTTCTCTATTGGGTAGTAAAATAAACATTTTAAAATGTTAGTTGGTGTCCCAAGCTATTATCCGTTACTGAATACATGAAAAGAAAATCAAAATAATAAGTGTCCTAAGTTAGAGAGGAGGGGGTCCCTAACTTAAAAGAATAAAAAATATTTCTGTTTTATTTTTAAAGCGAATGGTGTTGACAAAGTTGTTGAATTTTTAAGTGTGTTTTTCGTCAAATGTCGTTTTAATACATAAATCTTCATAATGCATAAGCAATTCTTTCGTATCGTGAATCAGCACAAAGATGGCTTTTAATTTTTAAGAAGTGAATGTTTTCTGTTATATCATACATGGCCACAACTCACAACTAAATTTATTTCGACAGATCCGGAAACCTTTGAGGCTCCCCAACCTCCACCCAGGGTTGACCCTGACGTGGTTAACATCAGAAATAGGAGGCGGAGGGCCAGGGCCGCCGCTCGTCGAAGAAGCGACGAGCAGTTGCAGCAATTGACGGCTGCAACGAACGAAGCCCAGGTGGCGAAGACCGAAGTCAGGGCGGCCACAGACGAAGCAAGGCAGGTTAAAGTGGAACTTGTTCAGGCCACCACAGCTGGGCTGGCCACAAAATCTCAGATGGAAGCAGTGTCATCTGATATGCGTGTGTTGTTAGAACGCATTCCAGCCCCGAGGGAAGAGGCCGCTGAGTCGGCCCCATTCGTAGATCCAACTCCTCCAGGAGTGGCAAACATCAATGCCACCAGGAGGAGACTCGAATTTGGGGATCCATCGGTGTCGGGGGAGTCCGTGGCACCATCCGACACGGATTCGACGCCGAAGGACGACGCGCCTAAATCAGCGACAGCTCCAGTCCTCCCCTCGAGTGGCTCCCTCGTTCCATCTGACACAGATGAGACCCCACCTGCCTCTTCGTCATTTGCCGCGCCCACTACGGCCACTGGACCGATGTTCTCCACCAGCGGTTCAATCGATCCGTCAGATACGGATTCGACTCCGGCAACCACCAGCTCTTTCGTTGCACCTACGTCGACCATTTCAGCCCTTTCCACTGCAGCTCGTCTGTCCACCACTGACTCGACTCAACAGTCTTCGGGTCTATTGATGTCGTCACCAAAAAAAGTCGGCTCGGGCTCCCAAGGTATGATGCCCTTTCTCTTATTTTTCAAACATTCTTTCTAAAGTCACACCCGTATTACTTTAACACCGAATTATTCTACCCGCATTCTACAATATCAGAGTTTAATATTTTTTTTTGACACGAAAGGATTTTTCTCTCGACCGAACATAGTAAAATGAAAGTTTGTAATTGACTGATTTCGAATAACAAGTAGAGAATATTTCAAATGCAATTTCCGCCCGACTTCTGACAAATTGCTCAGTTCAACCGTCGCTGAATAGAATGCACAAGTTTCCTGTTAAGTAAATATTTTAAAAAATTCCTTTTCTCGTCGTCTTTCTGACTGATATAGTAATATATTTGAACTGTTCAATATTTACACGTAGATTTGCAGAAATTTAACGTAGTTTTTCTTTTTTCTTTAAACTACAATACTTTCGTTTACTATGTAAAAGGAAGTAAAAACGGTATGGTTGAATTACTACTTGTTCTTTTGATTATTGTAAAAATTTTTAATTGCTTGTTCTGTCGATCATAGTTTGATTCATAATGCCTATTGTTCCACCTTGTTGCTTTAGTTGAATGTCCTTACATTCATAAGATCACATGTTCCTTTTTTTGAAATTTTAATAACTCCGAAACACGTGGCAACTATGTTTTACTATTTTTTGCTCGTTTTAATATTCTTTGTCAGATTTGTCCTTTTCGATACTAGGGTAATGACTACTTAATTTATTCTGTGTCTGGAATGAAGATGCAAACTTGAGTAAGCTATGAGTAACGAAAACTTACAGGCTGCTACAGTAGCGCTTCATTTTTCATTCCGACTTGGACCTTCGTGATATCGTGCCTAATCAACACCATGAAACGCAGCAGAGAATCTCGTACTGATGGAAACAATGCGCGTCTTGATCGCCGCGCAGTGGAGCATTTTGACCAAAAACCCGATCTTTTTTTTTTTGTTTATCCATAGAAAACTCAAATAGAAGCAGCATAAGGTATTATTCAATGCGAAATTTTAAGAAAAAAGGTATTTGTTTAATACAAAATTATACCAAAACCTGATTCGCTACTTCCATCGTCTTTTTCATCGCTGTTCTCTCTCTCTCTCTCATGGAGCAGAAGACTTGTGATTTCAGACGAAAACGGATCGCTCCTTTTATACATGACTAAAGTCTGTTTCCGCTAAATTATGGGTCGAAAGTTAGAAAACCTTTTAATCCACATAATGCGCGAAAATTTGTGAGAGGAGATTTATCTAACGTCAAAAACGTTAGAGCGTCGGCTGCTTCTTCTAAGATCTTTAAATTGGCAGAATAAATTGTGACATAAACGCAGTACCACGTATTAAAATTTTATGTACATTGGATGGCATTGGATACCAACCACGTAGAGCCGCAAATGAAGCTAGTAGCTTCGCGTCTATGAACTGCCAAATTCCCCATATCGCTGATGTGGTCACTTGACTGTCTTTCTATTATCACTTTGAACCTATGAATTCCATATTTATCGATTACTAGAATTGGGCCAGCTGCTACATGATCAGAGAAGAGTCTCCTAGACATATTTCCGTCATCGGGATTCCCAACAAGACCCCTACATAGGAGAGGCTTGAGGTTGGGCCCCTACTTAGGCATTAAGCACTCCCAGAGAAGAGCCAGTCAAGGAAAGATTTGAATTTAACTTTTATTTTAAAATTTTGTATATTTTAAAGCTTGACAAAATTGGAAGGGGACCTGCAACATAACCTGATAAGAGGGGACATGGTTCCCAAGCCTGAATTTGGGATATTTATTAAATGCCCATTGTAAATAAAACATACAGCCAAGGTCCCAGGTCTAGTCAAAGTCCTTTTTTTTAAAAAAAAAATGAATCCTATTTTCAGAATTTTGCCGTTCTAGTTGGTGTCAAAGTTATGTCTAATTGTTTTAGCTCAAACAATCCTCTGGCTCTCAAACTCTCCCTCTATAGTTGATCTTTGGTTGTCCAGGTTTCTCTGTGTTCCAAAAATCAAATTTAAGCCAACTATTGAGCAACTGATAATCCATTTGCAAAACACTTCCCTTCACATGATTGGCAACAGTCCATTTTTGTGTGAAGTTGAACCTAAAGTGACAAAAAGTGTGAGTAAAGAGATCAAACTCACTCACTGGATATTTGGTAGTTTCTGAGAAGCGTTTCTCTAAAAATATCATTTTCTTATCCATTTTCATGGGTAAAATTTTTTGCATTGTTTCATAATGAACTTTTAGTCGTTTATTTGAACTTTCCTAAATATTCTGAGAAAAAACCAGGACGCTGTGTAAAACCGGTAGAAAATAAAAAAATGTTTACCAGTAAGTTTAAACCTGCTTAAAAGACGATGGGGGGTTAAAGGGGTAAATTTCCTTTCACATCCATTTTAAGGAAACACTAAACTTATTTTTGGTAGTTGAATAAAAGCTCGGAAGCCCCCAGAACACAAAAATCTTCGATTTGACATTTTTACCGAGAATCAAATGACAGATTTATACTTGTTTAAAACAATAAAATTCCTCAACTAAAAGGCGCAAAATATGTATTTCGTAGTAAAGTATATAACTCAGACTTCCATCAGTAAAATAATTACTCTTAATTACAAGAAAACGGCGGATAGAATAAGTAGAACAAACGCAGTTCCCAAGAACACAGCAGTGCGGATTCAACAACGGCTGAGTTTGATGCGCCGGTACGCCTCTTAATGAAGGTTGAGAAACTTCATAACAAGATTGTAGTAACTATTTAAGTGTTAGAAAACGGATACTTGAGTAAAATTAATCATGTTTCCCATTTTCGATTTTTGGTCAGGTCTTTGTTATGAATACTCCTATGTGCGCCGTAGTGTTATATATAGATATAAAAAAGAGAAATTCTTAATAAGCAACTGCGCAAAACATCCATAATTAGAAAATGTACTTTTTTTCAACGCATCACGACTTAGTGCATACTAGATGATTTGAAATTTTAAAGTACTGAGTAATAGATGTTTGGCAGCTTCCTTGATACTCGGCTCGAAGTAGTTCTCTTTGGACTTTATGAAGAGAAGATAATACTGTATCATTTGTAGCCTGCTTCATGAGATGTTTTTAGTTTCCAGGCCATGTAAAGAATTTGAAAAAGTAATTTTTTTTTTTGGGGGGGGGGGGGGGTTCACTACCGCTTTCTGCATAAAAATCAGAATTTGTTGGTTGCCTCCTCCTCGTTTATCAAAAATTGACTATTCCAAGAAAAGTTTTTTCCTATTTCGGACTATGCATAATAAAATTTGGAAATCAATCCAATATTTTCTTACTGTAACATTTTTTATCGGCTGCTAAAATAATTTGTCAATTCGGGGTTTATTATTCGGTAGATTGGGGGATTTGCCTTTATTTTAGTCGTGGAAAAAGAAATTGGTAAATGTGGGAATATAGGGGCAACGTTTTATCAAAAAAATGCCTATTACCCAGGGCTGGTTAACACTTTCAGACACGGGTTGCTGTTGTTCAAATTATTTCAAGCATTTTTTTGTCTTGACCTGATTTAGAGGATGTGCGACTTAAAAAATTGACTTGCGGAGTTTTCAAGTAAAGTTTTTTTGACACCTCAATGCCCACACGTGGAAACCAACTTCTGTGATTGACATTTGATAGGTTAACTATAATTGGCGATAACATTGCTGATGTGGATACAGAGGTGAGAAAGTGAATTAAATAACAAT